>NC_133286.1:3459008-3594910 GCF_005239225.2 Populus alba | reverse complement strand
ACATATACCCATTTTCTTTTCATTGGAACACTTTAAATAATTTATTAAATTTATACTGATCTGATTTCCACGCATATTAAAAAATCAACTTAATGATCAATTCTCTATAATTTTCAGCATTATTAAAAACATCCAAACTAATAAACTATTAGTTATTTTAGTATGAATTAACATGTCAATTTTTTAAATTTTTTGACTTCTTAGTTCTTCATGAATTACTTGTAAAACATGCTATATATCTCTAAGCGTTTTTGTATAATATAGTTCTATCAAATTCACTTTTACCCAATGTATAATAATAAAATATTCATGGCTTTAACATTCATAAAAAATAATTTTTTTAATATTTTCCATATATTCACTTATAGTTTCAGAAATCTCATTATCATTTTAAATTTTAATAGGTCTATGAAAATCTATTTTGTACAGATAGTCACAAATTTAAAATCAATAAATTGACGATTAAATTATCATAAAACAATTTATTACCTGCTCTTTTGGTGCTAGCAATATGATTGTAATATTATTTTTTAAGCTTACTCAATTTCTAATTCTTGATAGCACAACCAAGAATAAATGATGAACCATAATTTGTATGTTACTCTCTGTAAGAATTTTGACTGAAAAAATGTAAAAGAGAAGAGTTTTAAAAAAGACTAGAAGTTTCTTCATTATCAAAATCATGTCAGAATTGTCTCTTTTTATAGGTAATTCTAACATTTAATTTTAACATAACTTTTAAGACAAAAGATTACAACTTTCTAGTTTAAAAGTACACGATTTTATTTCAAGTAAAGTTTTTAACAAACACAACTTTTCATTCATACCCTAACAATCCCCCCACATGATAAAAATTGTTTGATCTAAATGAAATACAAAGTAGGCAAAAAAATAGAGACTAGTAGCGAAAAGTCATTGCATCGAGCAGGATAGTTTTTAACCTTGAACCTTCCATAATTAAAACTATTGGATTCACTTGGCTAACTAGCGAACATGATGTCTTGAGTTGTTTAACCTTTTGTGTGAAACCAGATAACAGAGATTACATAGTTTATTTTCTTACAATTTTAGTTCTCACGGTTGTGTTCATTTTAACCTTAAATATGTCTTGATTTTAGAGAGCGTTAGAGAATTTGCATTTTCAATTCTCATAGAAGTGGCCTTGTTTCATACTCACATAGATGATTCTTATTAAGAGTATCATATAATACCTCACTTGAATTTCTCAAGCTATAAAAGTCATTAAAAGCTTAGCTTATTCTATTTTCATTGTAGATAACACTTTATATCATATGAATGGGTAAGAGGGATATTATTGAATTGACACATGATTTGGTTGCCTCTTTGAACCTAAATTTGGGATCTCCAATAAACTAGGTTGGGTTGCTATCATGACAATTCATTGAACTGTGTCTTAATCTCATTCCCCTCGATGATTATTGACTTGCTCTATTGTTAAGCATTTAATTAGCGAATCCATGATATTATCATTTAACTTTATATGTAGTGGTGGAGCCAGAAAATTTTAAACGAGGGGGCAAATTACTAACAAATACTTGATATTATATTCTATATAAACATGTTTTATATATAGAGAAATTAATTTGAAATACATGTACTAACTCATGTCAAGTAAAATTAATTTAAGAATATTTTTAAAATAAAAAAAATTATATTATAATTATTCTTTCGAGTTTTTATATTTTAAAACTATTTCATAATGACTTTATTCTTAATTTTATTAAAGATATTCTTTCTAAATATATACAATTAAACTTTCATTTATCTATTTCTAAATCTTCCATGGACTAGTGAAATTATTGGCAACAATTCTTTGTTGACTTGTTGTTTTATACAAGTAGGTTAAATATAAATATTAATATATTTTTTTTATTTTGTCTCTAATTTTTTTAGTTGTTGAGTACTTCATTTTTAATTACCATCATTTTTCATGTGAAATTCATAACAAAATACATATTAATTCATCAAAAAACTCATTTCAATTCATATTCAAATGCATATAAATATTTATTCATGTACATATTAATTTAACAAATCTTATAAATTATAATAAACTCTATCATTTTTAATAATTAATTATTAAGGAATAAAACTAAAATTAGACAATGGAATAAATAGAAAAAAATAAAAGAAACTCACCTAAAACATAAAGCATAAAGCATAAAAGTTACTTACTTAATTAATTAATAGTTTAGGATTTGAAGAAAATTTTTATAAAAGGAAGACAATAATTCAATAAAAAAAAAGCTTGGATCAATTAGTAATTAATAAAAAAAATTAAACTTGTTAAGTTATATATATATATATATATATATATATATATGAGGATTAAGGGGGCAATTGCCCCCCCCTTAATCCCCATTGTGGCTCCACCATTGTTTTATATTGTCAATAAAAATAATCTCATTTTAAATCAACTATCTTACAATAAGGTTTTTAGAAGTTATTCTACTTCTTTTCTTTATCTAAAGTTAAGTTGTAAACTCAAATTCTTTCATGGATATGAATATGCATGTTTTTTTTAAAGAATTTTCAAGAAGCTATAGCTTCTCCGATAACAAAGATAAATCTATTTTGTGGATTTTGAATCTTTAATATTGGATATCTAATTACTATTGCTATACCCTTCAAATATAGTTTCATATCTTATATAATAAAGTTCATATTTTTAACTTTTTTTGGTGGAGCAATGTAATTTTTTCTAGACACTCCCATACTTTAATGTATTTGTAGGATGATGATGATTGAACATTCAACAACTCATACGATATCTTGCCCAATTTCTTATAAGGTGTTTTATTAGAATATAATTTCTTAATATTGCTTTGTGTATTTTTTTCTTTACAGTGACAATACAATGATGTCTTTGCTTTTTACAAAACAAAACAAGTTTCTTTGAACTTCTTTTTGCATACACCACTACCATTAGGACTCTTGAGAGAATTTAATTCATCATGCTTTATATTTGAAAATTACATTGTGTCTCAAATTATCTTGTCTTTTTCCCCGCAAGAAAAATGTTTAGAAATCAGGTTTGCCATCTATACCACAAAGATTACTAGGTTAACAAGTACATTGAAATCATTAACAATAGTTTTATCCATCTATTATCTCAATAATAAAATTAACTTTGCAATTATATATCACATTTATATAATCTCAAATAATATTAATTAAAATGAATCACAAAAATTTAACACACTAATTTTGCAAAAAACAATTAAACTTTGCCATTATATATTTATTTATTTGTTTTTCTATGAGACACAATGTAATTTTTAATAGAAACTATAACAATACAAATAATTATAAATATTTTTCTTTCGACATCAACATAAGAAAACATTATGCACTCTTCTAAAAATTATGATAAAAAAATATATATATAATTGGTACTTGCGTTGTTAGGATTAAAACAACAATAGCATCTAAGAGGGATGGATTAGATGTTTCATTAATTTATATCAAAATAATGCAAATAAACACACTAAACACGTATAACACAATAACCAATAATATAATTAAAGTACTTAAAATAAATAGATAAGGAAAGAGAGATTACAAACTTAATTTTTAAGGTGATTCGGTAAGCTTACATCCACACCTCAAGTACTAACTGTATTTGAGTATTATACTCTTTTACTAATATAAGTGAAAAACACAATGTCCTTGATGAATACACACTAAAAAATTACACCACTTGAAGAATTTTTTTTTTTTAAGATTTGTTTTCTTGGTAACAATACATCATCAATGCTAGGAATTTATCTAAACTCACAAGTATTTACAATTATAATTTATTTACAACAAGATTCACTCTCTCATATAGTATATTATATTGTAGAATTGAAAACTATACTTTCCCTTTACATATATTATTTCACTGGTAATTATTATCCAGATATGCGACCTTTTTTTACCCATCTTTTGTTTTTTTTTCCCCTATCAACGCAACAACAAAGGAAAATACCATGCAACATAAAAAAATTTATTTCCCAGTAGAATCAAGACAATAAGTACACAGATAACAGAAGATATATGCACTTTACTTTTCCTATTAAAATTAAACTGTTTTTTAAATCTATTTCAACATATAATCAATTATTGTTCCTTTTTACTATAATGATCAAGTTTCCACATAATATAAAACATGTATATAAATCAATAATCAAAATAAAAATTAAATTGAGATAATGATTAATTCTCTATAAAAATTTGGATAAAAAAAAATATAATAGAAAAGAGTTTACAAAAACAATGTCTCAGTTAGAATAAATTTTTCATTAATGAGTAGGCCCGCCACAGACCAAGAGGACAGCTTCAATGAAGCCATCCCAGCCGATGCAGGTGATTACCCGTCGGCTGACATCTCCTCGCGCGCCTAGCACCCCGCCTCAATCTGAACATGCACCAGACAAAGTCGATGAAAAGACGCCAGGGAGCCTAAGCAGCCGAGAAGAAAGCGCGGGAACACCCACCGCGCGAGAAGAAAGGCGAAAAACAGAGAGGGGGCGCGGTAAAGACTGTGAAGCCACATGATTCACACACAGTGCACCGTGTTTTAATGAGCACTCATACACACACACACACACACACACACGCATATAATTCTTTTAGTTTTAGTTTTAGTTTGTTAGTTATGAACAGTAAAGCAGCACAGTGAATACATTTCTTTTAGTTTGTTAGCGAATCTGGAAAGAATAAAATATTGCTACCTGCATCTCACTAATTCCAGTATTAAATTTTTTTACATATTTATATAAATATTTATATGATTGTGAATTTTAGTATTTGTAAAATTATTAGAGGTATAAGTAAGTTAATTAGAATATTCATAAAAAAAAAAAAAAAAAGTCATCTATCAAGCTCTGTTCACTTTGGTCCGACATTCTTCACCTCTCTCCACCTGAGCTCTCTTTCCCTCCTCCGCTCTAGGAAACCTCCGCCACCTCAACCAATAAGGCTTCAAATCTCCACCGGGTGCTTCCTTTTCTGTAATGTTTTTTATTTTTAAAATTTACGTCTGCGTTTTCATTTATTTAACTGAAATTCTTATCCAGAGAGATAAATTCGATTTTAATAAGTAAATTAAAAAGATATATAATCGGATCGATGAAATCGCTGCTCGTGAACGCAACTCGAAGAAAGGCGCAATCAGCCGATTCTACTGTGGGTGGAGCATTTAGTATGGTCAGGGTTATTGTGTTGTCTGTTCAAAGAAAGATGTGCCTGTAAATTTGTTAAGTTGATTCTTATCAGTCTGCTCTTTAGAGTTGATGATAACATGAAATATTCATTGTTAATGCTCGTTGTTTTCTTTGTCTTTTTCCTAGACTAAAACATCCTAGACAATCTCTTCGGGATGGATTAGTGTTTCTGGCCTCTTCATCTTCTATTTGTGCTGTGGTATTTAGTCTGCTGATATTCGTTGGGGATTGAAAGGCCTCGTTTTATGACTTTGTTTTGCCTTCTTATTTCTTTATTCTTTTGGGGATGTGGTATTTTCCTCTTTCTATTTACACTATGTGCTCCCTACAATATTTATTCTTTCAGAGAAGTAAATATATGCATAAATAACAAGAACAGGAGGAGAAGGGGAGTGGGGTTTGACAGTAAGTACTTGCTTAGAAGGGAATGCTTCTTTGGTTTAGAAGCACCATGAAGATTCTTTGCTTTGAATGGCCGAATACCGAGGATCCTAGCACCTTGACCTGAATGGTTGTGTATATTTGTTATGCATCCATATTTGGCTGAATTCTTTAATAAAGTACATGATATTAGACGGACGTTCTTTTTAAATCTATTCAAGTCTGGATAAACTGATATTCCATTTTTCATGTTCTTGATGTGCTTTTGCTCTTCTTGCCGTTCCTGACTTTCTTTTTAGGGTCTATTCTAACATGCAATATGATTTTTTTTTTTCTTTTTGGTTGGCCCACTGTCCCAGGCGGAGAACCTGTCATGGACACTGGTGATTGGAGAATTCAATTGCGGCCTGACTCACGGAAAAGAATAGTCGACAAAATGTAGGTGCAAGTGCTGCAAAATAGTAAATTTTTTATTTATATGAAAGAAAAGGAGAATGACAAAGGGTTAATTAAAATCAGCAGGATTGCCATGAGGCAACATCAAGTATCACACACCTCTTTTTTTTGTTTCATCTTTTCATGTGTTTCTCACAAGAAGCAAACTTGAGGGAACATAAAGTGCTGGGAAGTAATTTTTGTTGGAATTTCTTGTGTAATCTCTTCTTTTGATGATGACCTCTTGGATGGCTGCATGAAGCTTGTTCCGCTTTTAATTTCAAGGTTAATCTATTGCTATGAGCATACGTGTTTCAATTTAAAACTCGAGTTGCAACTGAACTTAAATGAATGGTGTTGGATTTGGGCCTTCTATACTTCTACAGGGTTGAAATGATAGTGATCTTAAAGTTGAAAAGCAGCAGACAAAAATCAATTAGCCACAATGGTGCATGGTTTCCTAGTTTCTCAGCATAAAGTTGAATGTTTTGTTGACCTCTCTACATCCAAAATCATATAGACAGCTACTGCTGGCACTTGCATTGGTCAATGAATACTGTAGAGTATATATTGCAGTGTGAGACAAGGTTAACTCGTTGCATTTTCATATTGAAAGGATTTCTCTTCTTTTCTTTGTCAATTACAGCACATGCGTAGAAGTTACTCAGAGCAAATGCTATTGTAATGTTTTCACAGACTCCCCTGCTTTGCAACTAAGTCACTAATATATGAAGCTCGTAGCTAGAATTTTTAGACAGAAGGGTGGCCAAGTAAACTCCTATAATCTGTACCTCTGGAATAATACAGGGAAAGGATGTCTATTTATTTTGATGTCTTATAATACTTGACCAACTCTTGCTTATCTCATAATTTGTTTTTACTTTTTGCTAAAGATTCCACACATTTCTGATATTGGTGTGGTTTATGAATTCAGGGTTCTTGCTCGCTGCTGCTAACTTCTCTATACTTGCCTGGTCATTAAAAATGAAACGTAATGATTTGCATGTCCAGAATGGAGACAATAAAGAGGCATCTTTTGTTTTCTGGTCAGGAGGGATTACAAGAACTCAAGAAATTTGCCATACGTTTTGAGGAAAAGATTTATACTACCGCCACCAATCAGGTATTTGCCTAATGCGAGGTTCAATAATTATGATATTCTCTTGACATGAATATACACATGCATTTATGCATGTACAAATGTGTGTGTAGTGTGCTTACACTTCCTCACCGTTCACTCTGTATGCAAGGCTTATTGGGAGTTCGCATCTTTTTGTTAATTCTCTTGACAAGTGTTTTATTTAGAGTGAACAAGTTCAAGTACAAGGGAAGTGTGCAAAAAGAAAATAGCAAATCAATACATAAATAATTAAATAAAAAGAGAGGAAACAGAAGTATATCCTCACAAAAGATGAAATGATAGAGCATATATCCATTTTCCTCCTCTTGTAACATGGATTGCTCTGAGATCTAATGTTTTGTTATTAATATCTGCGTAAAATATCTCTGGAGATGCTTTCAATGGAGATCAGGTCTCAAAACGCCATGCCCACTGCCCCCATGGATCCAGCAGGTTATAATGCAGCCGAGCATTGAATTTCTAAACATCTTACCTTTTGTTTTTCTTCTAACATTGTTATCAAACTCCTTTACATTTTATTGCTGCATATTGCTATGTATATCGCCTTGTTGGAAAAATCTCATGATCACCTCCACGATGCTAATTCTATAATGCATGTGAAGTGTTTCATCCTTAACTTGTTAAGCAACAAGGACTGTGATGCATGGTATTTTATATTTTATGATTGAGATGGTAGATTTTAAAGATTTTCCTTTTTAGGAGGTAAGACGTCACTTTCTTGCTTTTCTTCCGAGAGAAAGTATTTGATCCTTTTTTCATATATAATAATGCTACCGAGCATTGAATTTCTAAACATCTTACCTTTTGTTTTGTTTGTCGCATTGTTATCAAACTCTTTTGCATTTTATTGCAACATATTGCTATGTGTATGGCATGCTTTAATCAAAAAGTTGAGTAATTGATGAATGTTATGCAAGAATATTACAGATTGTTTTTGTTTTCTGCCTCCTCCTTTTCTTTCGCCCACCCTGAAAATTGTCATATTATTTTTGTTTTCAGCCGCCTCTTCTTCCCCCATCCCCGAAAATTATCAGGTTGAATCAAATCCATCCCAATTCTTTCGCTCATAACTTTATGTGTGGACTGCTGATGTTTCATTTGTCTTCCTTGTTCAGTGCCTTCTTTTTTTCTGTGACATGTTTTTCCCTTTTGCCTTTTATCTTGAACAGCATCCCATAGTATGCCTCCTGAAGTTCAAAATCAAGGGCTGTTTCTCCCTATCCTATTGTCCACTGATCAGTCTCAAGCACGTCAGCAGTTGGTATCACAGAACATGCAGAATTGCATGGCATCTAATGGAGTTCAAAGTTATGCTGGTTTACAAGCGGCACTGCCTCCTGTCTCTGGTGTAACCCAGACTATCCCCAACACTGTTGTCCAGAATCCTAACATGCAGAGAATCCCTGGTGTTTCATAGAACTCAGTGGGGAATTCAATGGGACAAGGGATTCCCTCCACTATGTTTGCCAATTCTCAGAGAAAAATGCCAGGTAATGCTCTTTTTGGTAGCTTTATGTGCCACTGCTTCCCCTTGTGGCATTAGAAATGCCACTGCTATTGGAACTATTATAATCACACATGCATTTGTAACCACACGATGCCCTACAGTGCGGTGCACCAACTGTTCACCTCTCATAATGGTTCAAGTCAGCAATGCTCTTTTAGGTAGCTTTATGTGCCCCTGCTGCCACTTGTGGCATTAGTAATCACACACGCATTTGTTACCACATCATACCCTCCAGCGCATTTGTTCACCCTCTCATTCTGCATTTATATGATCACATAACATTTAGATGAAGTTCCTAATACAAAAAGGACTTGTATTCCTATATAGGAAAATACTAATAGTCCTATCTAGAATAGGAAAAACCTAATGAAGCTCGCTATACTTTGGGAATAATTAAATAGTGAATGAAAAATAAAACTGAGCCTTGCAATATTTCAAAATTGTCAGCAAGTGTTAAAATTACAGAAATACCCTTGTACATGGAAAACACACAAAAATACATGAATTCTAATATTTTGTTGTCCGCATTGAAATTTTTGTAGCATCCCTAGATTCTACAGCACAGACTGGACATGCAAATTGGCAAGAGGAGATCTATCAGAAGGTAATTTATGTGATTTACTGTTTATTAGATGGAGTTCATGTATGCCACAGTCTTGCAAGATTTCAATGGAAAAAGGTCTCAAGAAAATAAGTGGGACTTATTCCATTGAATCATGACCATATCCAGTATTGTTGAATTTGATAGAAAATGAGGTTGAAATTCTGAATGTCTCAAGTCATAGCTGCATGTTTGATAAGGACAATTTTTTTTTGTGCTTAGGAGAGTATTAAAACGGGAATAAGAATGGTTGTTGATAAGGACAATTTTTTTTTTTGCTTAGGAGACCAATATTTGCTGAGCAATTCTATAATGAAAAGTTGGTGACTGAAGTTTTAAAAACTGGAGTTGAGGAATGGCTTAGAGTGCATGGAGCAGAGAAGGCAATCACTCAAATTATGATGGGTGAAGAAACAGAGGAAATGAGGAGCAGAGCAAAGAAGCTAGGAGAAACGGCCAGGAAGGCTGTTGAAGAAGGTGGATCTTCTTGCTCCGATTTCAATGCTTTGATTGAATAACTGAGGTGGGGGTAGCCTTTCAAACAAAGGCATAGAATATTTTGTTTATACTTTAGTAGTGGTTTTGGCAATTTATTTTCAGACAAGTCTTGAGAGTTGAAAGAGTAAACACACTCGAGTCAATGACCAATCCAAATCAGTTTCCTTCCTAATGATTCAGGAATGAGAAGTCCAGCTTATAAATTTAGCCCAAATAACTAATCAAATAGAAAGGCTGAGCTTAGAGACAGTACACTACAAATTACCAATAACTAGACAAACAATCATCACAAACTAGGAACAAACGTCTCCCTCGTTACAAATTCACCTTCTGAAGTTGGAGAACTTGCGAAAACTAGCCACCACAAAATAGTAGCAAGTATCTATGCAGTCTTCGATGAAGTACAACCACCTGCGTCGCCAATATGGATTGATGTAGAGAACTGCTGCAATTGTCATCACCACAACTGTGTAACATACACCGAAACTGATGTAGAAAAACTCCATGTCTATGAAACCATCATCTCCTTGTTCATCATTAGGCACTGGCTGGGACGACACTGCTTCCTCACTACAATTTTTTTGCAATGGAGGTCCACACAAGAAAGGATTTCCTTCGTAACAATTTTCATCGAAGGTCCCAAACTGATTTCATCGATAAATGATTTTAAACCTTACCAAGTTATACTCCAAATTGGAAATATTGGGCTGCATTCCGATCTGCAATCTTCTTATATATCCACCTGGCTTCTAATGTCTGCTGTCAAAACTGTCAAGTCCTCAGCATTCCCAAAGCCTACCCAGCAAACAACATCCTCTGCACCTCATCTTCAACAATACATTCTGCAGTTGCAGCAGAACTGTAAGTTATGATATAACGAAGATTCCCTTTTCTGATTCTAGAATCCAGTGAACCCGGTGATTCCACCTCGCATTCATCGTCCACCGGCTGAAGACTACCATTGAAAGAGAAAAGCTCCACCTTTGGGTATAAACTGGATTGATTGCATTCCATCTGAATCACGTGGGCTTAATGGAAGGAACGAAAAATTGTCGGTTTTAAAAGTTTGGTTTGTAACAATCATTGTAATTTCAAATCTCCATGCTCCTTCCATTTAAGCAAGTAATAATAACAGAGAATATGTATAAATCTCAGTGTTGTTTTAAATTTTATGTAAGATAGTACAGTTTCATTCAAAAAATGAGACAGAACAATAAAAATCCTCAAATTCTACCACCTTTGTAAGATTGACAAGCTTCGCCTACTCTAACTGTAACGAAAGATTCAGTGCCTAATCTCTGGACGGAGAAGGGGACGCCCTTGTTATGTACACGGTTGCTCTAAATGATTCAATGATGCTCATTTTAAACATATCATGTCATGTTGTCAATTTCGTTCCGGTTAGTGTTTTATTTTTTAATTGAAATGATATGTTTTAGTTTTGAAACATTTCAGCATGCTATTTCAAGATTATATTGTTCATATATATATATATATATATATATATATATATATATATATATATTAAACTCAAAAAACATAACTTCAATTCAAATTTAAAGATAAACTAACTTGAAATTATGCAATTTGAATTTTAAACACAAGTGAAAAAGTGAGATTTGAATCGATAAGACCCGATCCACTTATGGGTCCAAAGACAACAACAATTAGTAAGAATAGAGTTTGAGTCAAAAAAGTTTAAGATGACATATTTTTAAAAAACAATACTGAGATGACAACTTATTGGATTGACCCGGATCAACTCAGTTTAACCTTCTAAATCCATAATCCAGGTTATGAGACGATAATAACATAAAATAAAACAAATCAAACTAAATTCTAAATCTCAATTCTTAATAAACCTATTATTGAATGGTTAAATTGAAAAAAATATCTAAAAAATGAACACCAAAAATGACCTTTCAATACAAAATTAAAAAAATGTCACTAGCAGTCTTGCAAGGCCTTTCTAAACTCCAATTGCCCCATAATTTTAACCTGAGATATAACAATATGTTAGTAGAATCTTGATAGAAAGCAAATAAAAAAATTATGAAGTCTAATTCTTAATCAATCTAATATTGAATAATAATAAAAAATCAATTAAAAAATAAATCCAATTCAACTAGATTAACCCACTAAACCAGTTGAATAACTAAGATGTTATGTCAAGAAATGATTTTGGAAACTTTCTTCATATATGTTGAATAACTAAGATTGGAGTCTTGATCAAGGCAAGAACATAGGCTCTCCAAGACGATTGATCAGAAGGAGAGAAGGAAGGCTCATTCTGCTGCGCACTGACTCTTAGTCTCAACGAAGAAACAATTACTTGGTTCTATATCCTTCGCACATCAAACATGAGGGGATGAACAATATGGTTGTATAGTGTTCACTTTACATGTTTTCCCTTTAAATTTATAACAAAACTTTATAAAAAACCAGTGAACATTGTGTCCACTATAAAACAGGAGGAGGTAAATAGTGCGGCTACATAGTATTCAGTCCCACATACTTTATATTATAAGTAAGTAGTTCTGTATTGGCGCTCCATGGCGGGGTGATTATTTTTTTAAGTAAAAAAAATAATCAGGCTCTTACAATGTGCTTTTTAATATATATCTGTTTTCAATAACAAATCAAAATGCCTATACATGTATTTAGTAACTAGATCAATATTTGATAAATAAATAACTAAGATTAAGATATTTGATATCGCGACATAAGTCATGTGCTTCGTTGTGTTTAATAACTATGTTTCCTAGATTTTTTTTTTTTTTATGAAACAATCATATGCTCCGATAAAAGGAACAAAAAAGTCATATCCAACACTGAATGAAAAAACTAGAAAAGAAAAACAAAAAAAAAAGACAGGTCAAAACTGTATGAATACAATAATCTTGGTCTCATAACTCGTTTTAAGTTTGGTATTTTTTTTAAGTTCTTTTTGATTTTTTTTTTTATCATCAACCTTGAGTTATTGGGCCTTAAACTTTGTTATTTGTTTTTGTTTTTTTTTTTTGAGAGTTTATTTCTATTTCATATCCCAGTCTATGGATAATTCAATTTTTTCTTTAATTGTTTTTTTTTTTTATCTTATCATTTGGCCTTTGAGTTTTATAAATTTTGTCACTTTTATCTTAGGGTTTTTTTTCAATCTTTTTATTATTGATTTAACTTTGGTCTTGACTCTTGGCAATGTTCGGATAAAAACATGACTGCCGTAATGATTTTACAGACTTGCAGACTATAAATTATTTCAGTTTCTCTAATCACAGTGGCTATTACCCAACTAATCATTTTGGCAGTTCAAAAGAGAACAATAATAGCGTGAAAAAAGTAGCATGATCTGTCAAATATGCAAGAGTTCATTGCGAAAAGTGAAATTAATGAACATCTAGGAAACAATGTTCAAGCCATCTAAAGCAGACAATGCAAGTTTCTGTTTTTTTTTCCTGCCAATTCCAGACTAAGATAATCCGTTGTTCTAGCGAACAATGCTCAAGCCATCTAAAGTAGAGAATGTAAGTTTCTTTTTCTCTTTTTTCATGTCAATTCCAGACCCACTCTATTGTTGTGAATTACAAACGAAAAGAAAAAAAGACAATAAAAGCTATCATCAATAAACATAAGCAACCAAAGTGCAAGCCACTCAAATTGTTAATGGAAGTTGGAAAGGCAAATCAAGACCTGAATTCTTGAACCCAAATTTATTTTATTTTATTTTTTAGTTTTATTTTTAATTGGAGAATAGAAATCAATTCAAATCTTTTAGGCTCGATCGATAATTGTGTTTTTAACAACAATACGATATCCTTGGGTTTTATGCTCGCTCACATATGGAAAAAAGAAAGAAAGAAAAGAACTTTAAATTTTATAATTTGGTCATGTTAATGCCCGTCGTTTTCTTCTTCATTTTCCTAGCTTAAAACATCCTAGACAATCTCTTTGGGATGGGTTATTGTTTGTGGCCTCTTCATGTTCTATTTGCTGGGGTATTTAGACTGCTGATATTCATCAGGGATTGAAAAGCCTTGTTTTATGACTTTGTTTTGTTTTCTTCTTCATGTTCCATTTACACTACTTGCTCCCTACAACATTTATTCTTTCAGAAAAGTTAATACATGCATAAATAACAAGAACAGGAGGGGAGGGGGAGGGGCTTGGACAGTATGTATTTGCTTGCAAGTAAAAATTAGTAAGCACCTGAAAAAGGTCCTGTGCTGAATCTAAATTGGTAAGATGTGATATACTGATATCTAGAAAGATAACTTAATCTATCTATTGAAGTTAAGCATTTAAATGCGTATACAATGTTTTTGGAACATTAAATATCTATTTGATCAGAATCTGTGAACCTAAAACCACAATGAATAGAAATGCAAGTTTGTCATTGTAAACATTGCATCGATGATGTATCACAAGTGTTGCTAGAAAACATCAAGTTAAAATTGAAGCACCATGAGTTTCTCTATGGCTTGGTTTACCAACACTCACCATCTTTTGGTGCGGCAAGTTATGAACTAGCTGGCTACTTTTTTGCTTCCTTGGTTTTAGAAGCACCATGAAGATTCAGGTCCAAATCTTGCTTATAATACCCGAATACCCAAGATCCTAGCACCTTGCCCTGAATGGTCGTGTATATTTGTTATGGCTGTTCAGATTTTATGCATCCATATTTGGTAGAATTCTTTAATAAAGTACATGCTATTAGATGGAAGTTCTTTTTAAATCTATTCAAGTCTGAATAAACTGATATTCCAATTTTCATGACTTTGATGTGCTCTTACTTTTCTGTTGTTCCTTCTTTTTAGGGTCTATTCTAACGTGCAAAATAATTAATCATATAGACAGCTACTGTTGGCACTTGCAGTAGCCAATGAGCACTGTAGAGTATATGTTGCAGCGTGAGATAAGGTTAACTCATTGCATTTTCATAAATTAAAAGGATTTCTCTTCTTTTCTTTGTCAATTACAGTGCATGTATAAAAGTTTTCTTACTCAGACTAAATGCTATTGTAATGTTTTCATAGAGTTCCCCTGGTTTGCAACTAATGCACTTATATACCGTGGAGCATAGCCATAGCCATAAATGGAAGGTTCTTCCAGTTCAAGAAAATTAACCATGAAGCTCGTAACTAGAATTTTAGACAGAAGGGTGGCCAAGTGAACTCCTATACCCTGTACCTCTGGAATAATACGGGGAAAGGAAGTAAAAATAGATGTCTGTATGTTGATGCCATATATTACTTGATCGACACTCGGCTATATCATTATTTGTTTTTACTTTTTGCTAATGATTCCGTTGTATACATTTCTGATATTGGTGTGGTGTATGAGTTCACGGTTCTTTCTCACTGCTGCTAACTTCTCTATACCTGCCTTGTCATTAAAAACTAAATGTAATGTTTTACATGTGTAGAATGGAGACATTAAAGAGGCATCTTCCGTTTTCTGGTAAAGAGGGATTACAAGAAATCAAGAAAATTGCTGTACGGTTTGAGGAAAAGATTTATACTGCTGCTACCAATCAGGTATTCGGCTAATGCTAGGTTCAATAATTTCAATATTCTCTAGACATGAATATACACATGCATAAGTTTGTGGATTTATGCATGTACACATGTGTGTGTAGTGTGTCCACACTTCCTCACTGGTCATTCTGTAGAATTTCACATCTTCTCGTTAATTCTCTTGGCAAGTGTTTTATTTATAGTGACCAAGGTCCTTTTCAAGTACAAGGGAAGTGTGCAAAATGCAAATAACGAATCAATACATAAATAATTAAAGAAAAAGAGAGGACACAGAAGTATATCCTCACAGAAGATGCAAATACAAAGAGCCTAGCATATTAGAAAGAGCATAAATCCCTTTGCCCCCTTCTCTTGTAACATGGATTGCCCAGAGATCTAATCTTTTGTTATTGATATCTGATTTCAGTCTGATTATCTGCGTAAAATATCTCTGATGATGCTTACAATGGAGACCAAGTCTCAAAATACCATACCCACTGGCAATGGTAACAAAACCCTGGATCCAGGAGGTAATAATGCAGCCAAGCATTGAATTTCTAAACATCCTTACCTTTGTTTTATATTTCGCATTGTTATCAAACTCTTTTACATTTGATTGCTGCATATTGCTATGTATATACCATGCTTTAATAAAAATGTTGAGTAATTGATGAATGTTCAAAAAAATTACAGATTATTTTTGTACTTTTATGCTTTGAGGTAAAACCATCTTAATTATTCCCCTCGTAACTTTACCTGTGAACTGTCATTGTTTCTTGTTTTTCTTGTTCAATGCCTTCTTGTTCAATGCCTTCTTTTTTTCCTTTGCATAGGAGGGTACTAAAACGGGAATAGGAGTGGTTGTAATTAGGATATAAGGGTTATAAATCTAAAGTTATAAAGCTAAGAAGTGTTTACCAAAGTCGTGACATCCATTGACTTGAGTGAGAACAATAGAAAACAATGGTGAGTAGTTTCCGTGAGACAAAGTAACTGAACTTGACCAACCCCTGAATCTTGTCTGAAGGGGCAACTACACAATCCTTTGCATCTTTGCATGCAATCAATAACTATATTCTCTATTGAGTTTTCAGCATTGATTCCACTCTGCTATTTTGATCTCAAACAATATATGCTGTCCTCTGCCATTTTATTTATTTATTTATTTATCAATTCTCTCAAGTTTGCTTATGTTGCTTTCTGACTCTGGCACCTGAAGAAATCAAGCATATGATTGATAATGTTTTGCTGGTTATATGTACTTCCTAGATCAAAGTTATGAAGGAAACGTATTTGCCTGAAATAAATGAAATGTACCAGAGAATTGCTACCAAGTTACAGCAGGTAAATTGTCTTTGTAATTTTTTCTGATTTATTTGCTCACACATGATTCATAAACCCCCACAGTTGAGCTTTTGTATTAATTTGTTTTCCCCATCAGCATTGCTTGTCACTGTATCATCCGCACTAATTACCCCCCCACCCCCAACCACCCCACAACCATGCATTGACACAGAAGAATTGGAATAGAAACATTTTTTTCACTTATGTTTTACTAGTTTTGCTACAAAGGGTCAATGCAATTTTTAATTCTCGTGTATGTTAACTTTGCTTTCCAGCATGACCCTCTTCCGCAACAACCGAAGTCAGAACAGCTTGAAAAGCTGAAGGTATTCAAGGTCATGTTGGAGCGCTTGATAGCATTCTTACAGGTCTCTAAAAACAACATCACACCTACTTTCAAGGAGAAATTGGGTTTCTATGAGAAGCAGATTGTAGGTTTTCTAAACCCAAGCAGATACAGGAAGCCTATTCCTAATCTACAGCAAGGACACCCTCCCCAACCTCATATTCCTGCTTCGTAAAAGCAATACAAAGATTCAGATCCAACCCAAGCAGCCTCCATCCTGAAAATACACATAAATTATCAACCTCAACCTACAGGCAAACAAAGGTTGAAACTGAGGCAAAACATCTAAAGCAAAAGAACATTTCAGCCTCTGTTTTTCCTGACATTTTTTTTCCTCAAGTGACCTCTACAAAGATCTGCTGTAACATATATGTATGACCAACACAAACAAACATGCAAAAAGAAATTTTTTCAGGGGAACCCAAGTCGAAAAAGCTTTTTTAAAAAGTGTTGTCTTCAAAATCAAAGCCTTCTATCATCTCCAAAGGTACAAAGCTGTGTTCCTAAACACAAGATGTTTTTTTTTTTAGAAAAGGAAAATCCTCGTACAACCTAACACAAAGCAAGAATCCAACAAAAATCAAAGACTAATGAAAAGAAAGACCAAAGAACTGAAAACAAACCACGGCTGGAATTAAGGGAAGAATCTAAAGCAAAATAAAACTCCAGCCTCTTATTTTCGTGGCACGAAGTTTTTTCCTCACCCAAGTTACCTCTAGAAAAACCTATTGTAATATCTATATGGATGGGCAACATAAATAAACAAGCAAAAACTAAAACTTTTTTAAGGAAACCCATGTCGAAAAAACCATAAAGAGCAATGTCGCCTTTAAAAGCAATGCCGCCTTTAAAAGCAATGCTTTCTATCATCTCTAAAGCCAAAAAGATGTGTTCCCAAGCACAAGAAATACTTTTTTTATAAAGAAATGGAAAAAACTTTAACAACCTAACTCAAATCAAGCACCCAGCCTAACCAAAACAATTGAAGAAAAAAGGTTGATCTCTCATAAGACTTTTGGCAAACACGTAGCATGCAAGAGACACATGTAAAGAAAACCACGTAAACTTCCTTGCAAGACACATGCCACCCTATGCGAAACAAAGACAACACCACCTCTATAAAGAATGGATAATGGAGGGCTGAAGCTAACCAAAAGACTATGCCCAAGAAACCTCATAACTATAGCAAAAAAGGCAGCCAAAGCCTCAATAAACACACATATAGCCTAACAAGGCAACTAAAAACAGAAAGACAATCAACAAAGAGTAAGGCATCTTTCGAAGAAACAAAGAAATTTATTACCCCAAACTAAGCAGCAGGTAGAAGGCAAAAACTGAGCGCAAATTTTCAGGAAGGGACAAATAAAAAAAACCAAAAAGAAAGTAGAGAAAAATACAGACTAAAATTCACAATACCCATTTTCTTTTCATTGGAACACTTTAAATAATTTATTAAATTTATACTGATCTGATTTCCACGCATATTAAAAAATCAACTTAATGATCAATTCTCTATAATTTCAGCATTATTAAAAACATCCAAACTAATAAACTATTAGTTATTTTAGTATGAATTAACATGTCAATTTTAAATTTTTTGACTTCTTAGTTCCTTCATGAATTACTTGTAAAACATGCTATATATCTCTAAGCGTTTTTGTATAATATAGTTCTATCAAATTCACTTTTACCCAATGTATAATATAAAATATTCATGGCTTTAACATTCATAAAAAATAATTTTTTAATATTTTCCATATATTCACTTATAGTTTCAGAAATCTCATTATCATTTTAAATTTTAATAGGTCTATGAAATCTATTTTGTACAGATAGTCACAAATTAAAATCAATAAATTGACGATAAATTATCATAAAACAATTTATTACCTGCTCTTTGGTGCTAGCAATATGATTGTAATATTATTTTTTAAGCTTACTCAATTTCTAATTCTTGATAGCACAACCAAGAATAAATGATGAACCATAATTTGTATGTTACTCTCTGTAAGAATTTTGACTGAAAAAATGTAAAAGAGAAGAGTTTTAAAAAGACTAGAAGTTTCTTCATTATCAAAATCATGTCAGAATTGTCTCTTTTTATAGGTAATTCTAACATTTAATTTTAACATAACTTTTAAGACAAAAGAATTACAACTTTCTAGTTAAAAGTACACGATTTTTATTTCAAGTAAAGTTTTTAACAAACACAACTTTTCATTCATACCCTAACAATCCCCCCACATGATAAAAATTGTTTGATCTAAATGAAATACAAAGTAGGCAAAAAAATAGAGACTAGTAGCGAAAAGTCATTGCATCGAGCAGGATAGTTTTTTAACCTTGAACCTTCCATAATTAAAACTATTGGATTCACTTGGCTAACTAGCGAACATGATGTCTTGAGTTGTTTAACCTTTTGTGTGAAACCAGATAACAGAGATTACATAGTTTATTTTCTTACAATTTTAGTTCTCACGGTTGTGTTCATTTTAACCTTAAATATGTCTTGATTTTTAGAGAGCGTTAGAGAATTTGCATTTTCAATTCTCATAGAAGTGGCCTTGTTTCATACTCACATAGATGATTCTTATTAAGAGTATCATATAATACCTCACTTGAATTTCTCAAGCTATAAAAGTCATTAAAAGCTTAGCTTATTCTATTTTCATTGTAGATAACACTTTATATCATATGAATGGGTAAGAGGGATATTATTGAATTGACACATGATTTGGTTGCCTCTTTGAACCTAAATTTGGGATCTCCAATAAACTAGGTTGGGTTGCTATCATGACAATTCATTGAACTGTGTCTTAATCTCATTCCCCTCGATGATTATTGACTTGCTCTATTGTTAAGCATTTAATTAGCGAATCCATGATATTATCATTTAACTTTATATGTAGTGGTGGAGCCAGAAAAATTTTAAACGAGGGGGCAAATTACTAACAAATACTTGATATTATATTCTATATAAAACATGTTTTTATATATAGAGAAATTAATTTGAAATACATGTACTAACTCATGTCAAGTAAAATTAATTTAAGAATATTTTTAAAATAAAAAAAATTATATTATAATTTTCTTTCGAGTTTTTATATTTTAAAACTATTTCATAATGACTTTATTCTTAATTTTATTAAAGATATTCTTTCTAAATATATACAATTAAACTTTCATTTATCTATTTCTAAATCTTCCATGGACTAGTGAAATTATTGGCAACAATTCTTTGTTGACTTGTTGTTTTATACAAGTAGGTTAAATATAAATATTAATATATTTTTTTTTTATTTTGTCTCTAATTTTTTTAGTTGTTGAGTACTTCATTTTTAATTACCATCATTTTTCATGTGAAATTCATAACAAAAATACATATTAATTCATCAAAACTCATTTCAATTCATATTCAAATGCATATAAATATTTATTCATGTACATATTAATTTAACAAATCTATAAATTATAATAAACTCTATCATTTTTAATAATTAATTATTAAGGAATAAAACTAAAATTAGACAATGGAATAAATAGAAAAAATAAAAGAAACTCACCTAAAACATAAAGCATAAAGCATAAAAGTTACTTACTTAATTAATTAATAGTTTAGGATTTGAAGAAAATTTTTATAAAAGGAAGACAATAATTCAATAAAAAAAAGCTTGGATCAATTAGTAATTAATAAAAAAAATTAAACTTGTTAAGTTATATATATAATATATATATATATATATATATATATATATATGAGGATTAAGGGGGCAATTGCCCCCCCTTAATCCCCATTGTGGCTCCACCATTGTTTATATTGTCAATAAAAATAATCTCATTTTAAATCAACTATCTTACAATAAGGTTTTAGAAGTTATTCTACTTCTTTTCTTTATCTAAAGTTAAGTTGTAAACTCAAATTCTTTCATGGATATGAATATGCATGTTTTTTAAAGAATTTTCAAGAAGCTATAGCTTCTCCGATAACAAAGATAAATCTATTTGTGGATTTTGAATCTTTAATATTGGATATCTAATTACTATTGCTATACCCTTCAAATATAGTTTCATATCTTATATAATAAAGTTCATATTTTTAACTTTTTTTGGTGGAGCAATGTAATTTTTTCTAGACACTCCCATACTTTAATGTATTTGTAGGATGATGATGATTGAACATTCAACAACTCATACGATATCTTGCCCAATTTCTTATAAGGTGTTTTATTAGAATATAATTTCTTAATATTGCTTTGTGTATTTTTTTCTTTACAGTGACAATACAATGATGTCTTTGCTTTTTACAAACAAAACAAGTTTCTTTGAACTTCTTTTTGCATACACCACTACCATTAGGACTCTTGAGAGAATTTAATTCATCATGCTTTATATTTGAAAATTACATTGTGTCTCAAATTATCTTGTCTTTTTCCCCGCAAGAAAAATGTTTAGAAATCAGGTTTGCCATCTATACCACAAAGATTACTAGGTTAACAAGTACATTGAAATCATTAACAATAGTTTTATCCATCTATTATCTCAATAATAAAATTAACTTTGCAATTATATATCACATTTATATAATCTCAAATAATATTAATTAAAATGAATCACAAAAATTTAACACACTAATTTTGCAAAAAACAATTAAACTTTGCCATTATATATTTATTTATTTGTTTTTCTATGAGACACAATGTAATTTTTAATAGAAACTATAACAATACAAATAATTATAAATATTTTTCTTTTCGACATCAACATAAGAAAACATTATGCACTCTTCTAAAATTATGATAAAAAAAATATATATATAATTGGTACTTGCGTTGTTAGGATTAAAACAACAATAGCATCTAAGAGGGATGGATTAGATGTTTCATTAATTATATCAAAATAATGCAAATAAACACACTAAACACGTATAACACAATAACCAATAATATAATTAAAGTACTTAAAATAAATAGATAAGGAAAGAGAGATTACAAACTTAATTTTAAGGTGATTCGGTAAGCTTACATCCACACCTCAAGTACTAACTGTATTTGAGTATTATACTCTTTTACTAATATAAGTGAAAAAACACAATGTCCTTGATGAATACACACTAAAAAATTACACCACTTGAAGAATTTTTTTTTTTTAAGATTTGTTTTCTTGGTAACAATACATCATCAATGCTAGGAATTTATCTAAACTCACAAGTATTTACAATTATAATTTATTTACAACAAGATTCACTCTCTCAATATAGTATATTATATTGTAGAATTGAAAACTATACTTTCCCTTTACATATATTATTTCACTGGTAATTATTATCCAGATATGCGACCTTTTTTTACCCATCTTTTGTTTTTTTTTTCCCCTATCAACGCAACAACAAAGGAAAATACCATGCAACATAAAAAATTTATTTCCCAGTAGAATCAAGACAATAAGTACACAGATAACAGAAGATATATGCACTTTACTTTTCCTATTAAAATTAAACTGTTTTTTAAATCTATTTCAACATATAATCAATTATTGTTCCTTTTTACTATAATGATCAAGTTTCCACATAATATAAAACATGTATATAAATCAATAATCAAAATAAAAATTAAATTGAGATAATGATTAATTCTCTATAAAAATTTGGATAAAAAAAAATATAATAGAAAAGAGTTTACAAAAACAATGTCTCAGTTAGAATAAATTTTTCATTAATGAGTAGGCCCGCCACAGACCAAGAGGACAGCTTCAATGAAGCCATCCCAGCCGATGCAGGTGATTACCCGTCGGCTGACATCTCCTCGCGCGCCTAGCACCCCGCCTCAATCTGAACATGCACCAGACAAAGTCGATGAAAAGACGCCAGGGAGCCTAAGCAGCCGAGAAGAAAGCGCGGGAACACCCACCGCGCGAGAAGAAAGGCGAAAAACAGAGAGGGGGCGCGGTAAAGACTGTGAAGCCACATGATTCACACACAGTGCACCGTGTTTTAATGAGCACTCATACACACACACACACACACACACACGCATATAATTCTTTTAGTTTTAGTTTTAGTTTGTTAGTTATGAACAGTAAAGCAGCACAGTGAATACATTTCTTTTAGTTTGTTAGCGAATCTGGAAAGAATAAAATATTGCTACCTGCATCTCACTAATTCCAGTATTAAATTTTTTTACATATTTATATAAATATTTATATGATTGTGAATTTTAGTATTTGTAAAATTATTAGAGGTATAAGTAAGTTAATTAGAATATTCATAAAAAAAAAAAAAAAAGTCATCTATCAAGCTCTGTTCACTTTGGTCCGACATTCTTCACCTCTCTCCACCTGAGCTCTCTTTCCCTCCTCCGCTCTAGGAAACCTCCGCCACCTCAACCAATAAGGCTTCAAATCTCCACCGGGTGCTTCCTTTTCTGTAATGTTTTTTATTTTTAAAAATTTACGTCTGCGTTTTCATTTATTTAACTGAAATTCTTATCCAGAGAGATAAATTCGATTTTAATAAGTAAATTAAAAAAGATATATAATCGGATCGATGAAATCGCTGCTCGTGAACGCAACTCGAAGAAAGGCGCAATCAGCCGATTCTACTGTGGGTGGAGCATTTAGTATGGTCAGGGTTATTGTGTTGTCTGTTCAAAGAAAGATGTGCTGTAAATTTGTTAAGTTGATTCTTATCAGTCTGCTCTTTAGAGTTGATGATAACATGAAATATTCATTGTTAATGCTCGTTGTTTTCTTTGTCTTTTTTCCTAGACTAAAACATCCTAGACAATCTCTTCGGGATGGATTAGTGTTTCTGGCCTCTTCATCTTCTATTTGTGCTGTGGTATTTAGTCTGCTGATATTCGTTGGGGATTGAAAGGCCTCGTTTTATGACTTTGTTTTGCCTTCTTATTTCTTTATTCTTTTGGGGATGTGGTATTTTCCTCTTTCTATTTACACTATGTGCTCCCTACAATATTTATTCTTTCAGAGAAGTAAATATATGCATAAATAACAAGAACAGGAGGAGAAGGGGAGTGGGGTTTGACAGTAAGTACTTGCTTAGAAGGGAATGCTTCTTTGGTTTAGAAGCACCATGAAGATTCTTTGCTTTGAATGGCCGAATACCGAGGATCCTAGCACCTTGACCTGAATGGTTGTGTATATTTGTTATGCATCCATATTTGGCTGAATTCTTTAATAAAGTACATGATATTAGACGGACGTTCTTTTTAAATCTATTCAAGTCTGGATAAACTGATATTCCATTTTTCATGTTCTTGATGTGCTTTTGCTCTTCTTGCCGTTCCTGACTTTCTTTTTAGGGTCTATTCTAACATGCAATATGATTTTTTTTTTCTTTTTGGTTGGCCCACTGTCCCAGGCGGAGAACCTGTCATGGACACTGGTGATTGGAGAATTCAATTGCGGCCTGACTCACGGAAAAGAATAGTCGACAAAATGTAGGTGCAAGTGCTGCAAAATAGTAAATTTTTTATTTATATGAAAGAAAAGGAGAATGACAAAGGGTTAATTAAAATCAGCAGGATTGCCATGAGGCAACATCAAGTATCACACACCTCTTTTTTTTGTTTCATCTTTTCATGTGTTTCTCACAAGAAGCAAACTTGAGGGAACATAAAGTGCTGGGAAGTAATTTTTGTTGGAATTTCTTGTGTAATCTCTTCTTTTGATGATGACCTCTTGGATGGCTGCATGAAGCTTGTTCCGCTTTTAATTTCAAGGTTAATCTATTGCTATGAGCATACGTGTTTCAATTTAAAACTCGAGTTGCAACTGAACTTAAATGAATGGTGTTGGATTTGGGCCTTCTATACTTCTACAGGGTTGAAATGATAGTGATCTTAAAGTTGAAAAGCAGCAGACAAAAATCAATTAGCCACAATGGTGCATGGTTTTCCTAGTTTCTCAGCATAAAGTTGAATGTTTTGTTGACCTCTCTACATCCAAAATCATATAGACAGCTACTGCTGGCACTTGCATTGGTCAATGAATACTGTAGAGTAATATATTGCAGTGTGAGACAAAGGTTAACTCGTTGCATTTTCATATTGAAAGGATTTCTCTTCTTTTCTTTGTCAATTACAGCACATGCGTAGAAGTTACTCAGAGCAAATGCTATTGTAATGTTTTCACAGACTCCCCTGCTTTGCAACTAAGTCACTAATATATGAAGCTCGTAGCTAGAATTTTTAGACAGAAGGGTGGCCAAGTAAACTCCTATAATCTGTACCTCTGGAATAATACAGGGAAAGGATGTCTATTTATTTTGATGTCTTATAATACTTGACCAACTCTTGCTTATCTCATAATTTGTTTTTTACTTTTTGCTAAAGATTCCACACATTTCTGATATTGGTGTGGTTTATGAATTCAGGGTTCTTGCTCGCTGCTGCTAACTTCTCTATACTTGCCTGGTCATTAAAAATGAAACGTAATGATTTGCATGTCCAGAATGGAGACAATAAAGAGGCATCTTTTGTTTTCTGGTCAGGAGGGATTACAAGAACTCAAGAAATTTGCCATACGTTTTGAGGAAAAGATTTTATACTACCGCCACCAATCAGGTATTTGCCTAATGCGAGGTTCAATAATTATGATATTCTCTTGACATGAATATACACATGCATTTATGCATGTACAAATGTGTGTGTAGTGTGCTTACACTTCCTCACCGTTCACTCTGTATGCAAGGCTTATTGGGAGTTCGCATCTTTTTTGTTAATTCTCTTGACAAGTGTTTTATTTAGAGTGAACAAGTTCAAGTACAAGGGAAGTGTGCAAAAAGAAAATAGCAAATCAATACATAAATAATTAAATAAAAAGAGAGGAAACAGAAGTATATCCTCACAAAAGATGAAATGATAGAGCATATATCCATTTTCCTCCTCTTGTAACATGGATTGCTCTGAGATCTAATGTTTTGTTATTAATATCTGCGTAAAATATCTCTGGAGATGCTTTCAATGGAGATCAGGTCTCAAAACGCCATGCCCACTGCCCCCATGGATCCAGCAGGTTATAATGCAGCCGAGCATTGAATTTTCTAAACATCTTACCTTTTGTTTTTCTTCTAACATTGTTATCAAACTCCTTTACATTTTATTGCTGCATATTGCTATGTATATATCGCCTTGTTGGAAAAATCTCATGATCACCTCCACGATGCTAATTCTATAATGCATGTGAAGTGTTTCATCCTTAACTTGTTAAGCAACAAGGACTGTGATGCATGGTATTTTATATTTTATGATTGAGATGGTAGATTTTAAAGATTTTCCTTTTTAGGAGGTAAGACGTCACTTTCTTGCTTTTCTTCCGAGAGAAAGTATTTGATCCTTTTTTCATATATAATAATGCTACCGAGCATTGAATTTCTAAACATCTTACCTTTTGTTTTGTTTGTCGCATTGTTATCAAACTCTTTTGCATTTTATTGCAACATATTGCTATGTGTATGGCATGCTTTAATCAAAAAGTTGAGTAATTGATGAATGTTATGCAAGAATATTACAGATTGTTTTTGTTTTCTGCCTCCTTTTCTTTCGCCACACCTGAAAATTGTCATATTATTTTTGTTTTCAGCCGCCTCTTCTTCCCCCATCCCCGAAAATTATCAGGTTGAATCAAATCCATCCCAATTCTTTCGCTCATAACTTTATGTGTGGACTGCTGATGTTTCATTTGTCTTCCTTGTTCAGTGCCTTCTTTTTTCTGTGACATGTTTTTCCCTTTTGCCTTTTATCTTGAACAGCATCCCATAGTATGCCTCCTGAAGTTCAAAATCAAGGGCTGTTTCTCCCTATCCTATTGTCCACTGATCAGTCTCAAGCACGTCAGCAGTTGGTATCACAGAACATGCAGAATTGCATGGCATCTAATGGAGTTCAAAGTTATGCTGGTTTACAAGCGGCACTGCCTCCTGTCTCTGGTGTAACCCAGACTATCCCCAACACTGTTGTCCAGAATCCTAACATGCAGAGAATCCCTGGTGTTTCATAGAACTCAGTGGGGAATTCAATGGGACAAGGGATTCCCTCCACTATGTTTGCCAATTCTCAGAGAAAAATGCCAGGTAATGCTCTTTTTGGTAGCTTTATGTGCCACTGCTTCCCCTTGTGGCATTAGAAATGCCACTGCTATTGGAACTATTATAATCACACATGCATTTGTAACCACACGATGCCCTACAGTGCGGTGCACCAACTGTTCACCTCTCATAATGGTTCAAGTCAGCAATGCTCTTTTTAGGTAGCTTTATGTGCCCCTGCTGCCACTTGTGGCATTAGTAATCACACACGCATTTGTTACCACATCATACCCTCCAGCGCATTTGTTCACCCTCTCATTCTGCATTTATATGATCACATAACATTTAGATGAAGTTCCTAATACAAAAAGGACTTGTATTCCTATATAGGAAAATACTAATAGTCCTATCTAGAATAGGAAAAAACCTAATGAAGCTCGCTATACTTTGGGAATAATTAAATAGTGAATGAAAAATAAAACTGAGCCTTGCAATATTTCAAAATTGTCAGCAAGTGTTAAAATTACAGAAATACCCCTTGTACATGGAAAACACACAAAAATACATGAATTCTAATATTTTGTTGTCCGCATTGAAATTTTTGTAGCATCCCTAGATTCTACAGCACAGACTGGACATGCAAATTGGCAAGAGGAGATCTATCAGAAGGTAATTTATGTGATTTACTGTTTATTAGATGGAGTTCATGTATGCCACAGTCTTGCAAGATTTCAATGGAAAAAGGTCTCAAGAAAATAAGTGGGACTTATTCCATTGAATCATGACCATATCCAGTATTGTTGAATTTGATAGAAAATGAGGTTGAAATTCTGAATGTCTCAAGTCATAGCTGCATGTTTGATAAGGACAATTTTTTTTTGTGCTTAGGAGAGTATTAAAACGGGAATAAGAATGGTTGTTGATAAGGACAATTTTTTTTTTTTGCTTAGGAGACCAATATTTGCTGAGCAATTCTATAATGAAAAGTTGGTGACTGAAGTTTTAAAAACTGGAGTTGAGGAATGGCTTAGAGTGCATGGAGCAGAGAAGGCAATCACTCAAATTATGATGGGTGAAGAAACAGAGGAAATGAGGAGCAGAGCAAAGAAGCTAGGAGAAACGGCCAGGAAGGCTGTTGAAGAAGGTGGATCTTCTTGCTCCGATTTCAATGCTTTGATTGAATAACTGAGGTGGGGTAGCCTTTCAAACAAAGGCATAGAATATTTTGTTTATACTTTAGTAGTGGTTTTGGCAATTTATTTTCAGACAAGTCTTGAGAGTTGAAAGAGTAAACACACTCGAGTCAATGACCAATCCAAATCAGTTTCCTTCCTAATGATTCAGGAATGAGAAGTCCAGCTTATAAATTTAGCCCAAATAACTAATCAAATAGAAAGGCTGAGCTTAGAGACAGTACACTACAAATTACCAATAACTAGACAAACAATCATCACAAACTAGGAACAAACGTCTCCCTCGTTACAAATTCACCTTCTGAAGTTGGAGAACTTGCGAAAACTAGCCACCACAAAATAGTAGCAAGTATCTATGCAGTCTTCGATGAAGTACAACCACCTGCGTCGCCAATATGGATTGATGTAGAGAACTGCTGCAATTGTCATCACCACAACTGTGTAACATACACCGAAACTGATGTAGAAAAACTCCATGTCTATGAAACCATCATCTCCTTGTTCATCATTAGGCACTGGCTGGGACGACACTGCTTCCTCACTACAATTTTTTTGCAATGGAGGTCCACACAAGAAAGGATTTCCTTCGTAACAATTTTCATCGAAGGTCCCAAACTGATATTTTCTCTCGGGTGTCCTGCCTGATAAGTTATTGTGCGCCACACTAAAAACTTCCAGTGTGGTAACTTCAGTAAGTTGTGGAGGGATGACACCATTCAAGTTATTGTAAGAAAGATCCAAACTCTCAATATGCTTTAGGATTGAGAATGTTGCAGGGATAGATCCAGTGAGATTGTTGTGTGATAAGTTTAATGCCTGTATCTTACTTAAGTTTCCAAATTCTGGTGGGATTGCTCCTATGAAGCTGTTATTGGAGAGATCAAGACCAGACATGTAGCTGAGAACTTTCCCCTTGTACCTATAATACATATTTTTAGTTGTAAATTCTGTGACTTCTTCTGTAAAGTTAATGGATAAAAACTTGATTAAGCTGTACATACTATCCATTAGCGGTGGACCCATTGTTTCATAATAAGCTTTGTTCATGGACATTGATCCAAAATAAAACCTGGGTTTCACTATTGCTTTTTGGGAACTTTCCTTGAAAGTAAGATTGCCCAAACATGAGGGTAGTGGACCCGAGAGCTGGTTTTGTGAAACATCCAAAATGTTTAATTGTTCTAACAAGCATAACTGAACAGGGAGCTCACCATCAAAGTGATTATCCCTCAGAAGAAGAACACTCAATGATGAAAGATTGCCAATCCAATTTGGAATGGAGCTGGTGAAGCTGTTATCTCGAAGATCCATCGTAACCAGGGAAGAGCTGTTATAAAATCCATATTTTAATGGACCGCTCAATTTATTTTTGGATAGATGAATATGGGTTATTTGTGGTGGATTGAAACAAGATGGCATATCTCCAGACAAGTTGTTCCCAGAAAGGTCCAAATATTCAAGCTGGTCAAACTTACAAAAGTCTCTTGGGATCGAACCCTTAAAATGGTTTTTGGACAAATCAATTACTCCAAGATGCGTAAAATTAACGAAGCTCCTTGGAAGCATGCCTGAAAATTGATTGTTACTCAAATCCAATACAGTCCACACTTTCCACCCATGTAATGGAAAATCTGATATCTGACCCCAAAAGTTGTTACGGCTTAGGTAGAGAAAAGTCAGGCCAGAAGAATTGAACACCGAGGTCGGTAATTGCCCACCCAAATTGTTGTTTGACAGCTCAAGAACCACTATTGTTGTTAGTTGTTCTATTTTTACTACAGACAATTGATTGTTGGATAAATCTAAATATAAAAGAGAGCTAATATTTCCTAAACAAGAAGGAATAGAACCTGTGAATCCATTCTTAGCCATCCGTAGGATCCTGAGATTTGGAAAGATCAAACAAATAGCTTTTGGAATTTGACCGTTCATGTTGTTGTTAGAAATATCTAGTTCGGTCATATTCGAATATGGGTGATCTTGCAACTGTAAAGTACCAACAAAGTAGTTGTCACTTAGATATAGTTGCTCCAATTGTGTATTGTTCTTAAGCAACCACGATGGAAACATTCCGGTGATGTTGTTGTGGGAGAGATCAAGGGTTCTTAAGTCGTATTGGTAATGGAGGAAGTTGGGAATATCTACATTGAGTGCTTCCGATGTTGGACTACTTGACAAGCGGAAAAAGATTAGTTGGAACTTTGGAATTAAATTATCAAAGGCAGCAGGTTCCGTTACTAGTCTGTTGTTCTCACTAGAGAAGAACTTGAGGCTTGAGTGGTTCATAAATGGCTTCATTGAAATGGGAACTTCAAAGAGGTTATTTGATAGTGAGAGGAATTGAAGGGATATAAGGTTGGTAAGAGGATCAAATCCAATATTTCCAGTAAACTGGTTATTAGAAACATCTAATTGTTGTAGAGATGACAAGTTCCCCAAACAATCTGGGAGTGAACCTCCAAAATTATTTCCGGAGAGATCTAACTGCTTCAGATTCTTCAATTCACACCAACCTGTACAATTTATCTCGAAACAGTCAAAATGGTGTTGAAAGAATTATCTTTTATTGATGATGTAATTATAGGCAGATGGAGAGTTGTTAATTTACCTTGAGCGGGTAGGGTGCCATGGAGGTCACATTCACCAACAGATAAAACTTTAAGAGCAGGCAATGCTACAGTGTTCTGGAGAAAGTTTATTGGGAGAGAAGTATTATCTAGATGCAATTCTTCAAGGGTGCTAGAATTGAAGAAAGTCCCTGTGAAAAGAAGAAGAAGAAGAAGAAGAAGAAGAAGAAAGATATGATGAAAATAGTGATGGTACAGAATGACTATTCCATTCAATATTATTAATTATGATTTTAAGAAACTAAACTACGATTAACCTTGACTTAAATTAGTATCCTTGAGAGAAAGGGTCTTCAGGGATGTTGGCAATGACTGCAGGAGTTCCAGCGTCCTTAAACCTATGATGTGTAGAATTGAAAACAGACAATCAAGTAAGTAGTGAAATTAAGTGTTATCTTGATCGAGTTCTTAAACCTATGATAAAGAACTGATACTTTTGTAGTGAGATGATTTTTGGATATAAACAACAAATTGCCTGAAAAATCCAGAGATTTCACAACTTTACCATTGACAGTCGTCGATCCTAGCAACATATTGCCTGAAAAATTTAAAGACTTGAGAGAAGAAAATCCACGCAGATGTGAGAAAATGTTGTTGATGAATATATTATAGCTCAGATCTAGGTTCTCCAGTTTCCCCAAATGTGATGATATGATCTCAAAACCTGTAAAGAGTTGTTTCGAAGAGTAAGTCATAATTATGAGCTCACGATATGCATAATATATAGAAACTAAATATATATAATTAGAATTGATGAGATGTTGTTGTTCAATTGATATATGATTCTCAAATTATACATAAAAAAGATGGAAGCAAAGTTATGATAAAGAAAATTATAATTAATACCTCATCGGTAATTAAAACAAGAATAATAATCGTAACTTAATTCCTCTATCTAAATATCAAATATGTGGGTTTTATGTTGTTCTCTTTATTGATAAAACACGAGTGATTTGTATTAGATAGTTTTTTTTTTTAATTGATGTTAAGATCCAAGTTTTAATAATTATAATTTTCTTAATTATAATATTCTAGGAGAGAGCTTCTTATTATGTTATTCAAAACCCATTCCAAGCATCTCAAGACAGAAAAAACATATATAAAATATATATTTATAAGAGAGTTTTGAAGTGAACTTATGATTGCTAATTTAATCTAAATATTACAACACTTTCGGCATAAAAGGGCCAAAATAAGATTAAAATATATGCCTCTTGGACCTCATTCCAAGTGCCTCTTTACGTAGATATAAAGTTGTCCTCATTTTTGTTGATAAAGAAACAATATAATTAAGAGAATGTCATGTGAAGCATTTAGGTAGAAACTGTGTATTATACCTAATCCTGTCAGCTGATTGTACGATAGATCCAAAGACTTGAGGGATGAAAATCCAATTAGAGATGGAAAAATGCTATCGTTGTATTGATTCTCATTTAGATGAAGATTCTCCAGCTTTTTCAACCTTGATGACAAGACTTTGAGACCTGCATGATGTTCCTCAAGAGCATATTGGAAGGAAATAATTAAACGCATAGAAAAAAATGATATGAGGAGGAGAAAAGAAAAAGTTTCGAAGCTAAATAATTAAAAGGTTACAATAGAAGCTACCTGATCCAGCTGTCAACCCATTGCGTGATAGATCCAAAGACTTGAGAGTGGAAAGGTTACCGTTGAAACATGACAAAATGCTTTTTTCGTTATTAAATGGGTTATCACTTAGGTCAAGTTCCCTTAGTTTTGATGATAGGACTTCGAAGCCTGGAAAGAGAATCATCAAAGCAAGATAATTGACATTAAACACCAACTGACCTTCATTTATTTTATGATTATAATTAAGCCTGGAAGAGAAACATTGAACTAACCTTCATTCTCCAAGCAACCAACCAATCTAGTCCATCGCAATTCAAGACTTTGCAATTCTTTGAAAGGCTGAAACAAAGATGCGTTGAGAACCCAATTGCCCAAGCTCTCATACCTTGCATTGAAAAGAGAGAGTTGGATCACTCGCCTTGTAGTGTTATCACACTCGATCCCATCCCACTCACAACAATTACTATTGTTGTCCACCCAATCTCTCAAGGAAATGCCACCGGCATATGGGTCGAGCAAAGCTTTGATCTCCAAGAGACCAATCCTCTCTTCCTCCAAACATCCATAACAACGACCATACCATTCGCCAACCAAAGTCAACAATGCTAGCAACATCGATCCAAGCCCCCACTCTTTTCATCATCATCTTAGATAATTCTATGAACTCCTTCGTAGAATATTGTTGTTTGTTATGTGCCTTTGGGCAACCATAGAGGTCCTATTAATACTACTCTTTGGCCATTTAATTAATTTCCTTGACTTTATCTGCATATCTTGTGCAGGTTCCATGTTTGGAGATTTGAATATATTTTTTTTTTTTTGGAATATTCTTGGATTTGAATATTTTTTTTTATTATTGTTTAGCACTTAAAGGCACTTAAAGGAAATTGCCTTCTCCATAACTGTAAACATCACTTTTGTCCGCTAGTTGGCTTCTTGACAATTAAACATGATCCAACGGAATTAACCTAGTAGTGCCAAAGACTGACACTTCGGCTTTTATGGTGTGTTTGTCGTTGATAATATAAATTTGAATATTATCTTGTGCAGTTCGGCCTTTATTTTATTGTTCAGTTCAGCTTTTAGTCTATTTGTATTTAATTATATTTTGGTTACTAATTATCCAATTTATAAAAAATAAATAAATAAATAAAAATATTGTAGACATTCATATGATATATACTTCTTGTGTTATCCTTCAAGATTTCAATTGAAAAGGAGGGTCGTAAAAAAATTGATTTTTATAAACATATCCTTAACTCTGTATCTTCTCTAGATATGTCTGTGATTAAGACCATCTTGATAAATGAGATTTTACTCTGTAATTTTAATGCATAGCTGTCAATGACCTGAAACTTGCAAATTAAAATTCAAAGTGTGAGCATTGAATTTCTTGTCAGTTTACACCTTTCCGTGTTGTTTCCTCTTTCCCATTTATTGAAGAGCGCAAGAGGAAAAACTGAAAAGTCAAAAGTTATAGAATAATTTTAATGCATAGCTGTCAATGACCCGAAACATGCAAATTAAAATTCAAAGTGTGAGCATTGAATTTCTTGTCAGTTTACACCTTTCCGTGTTGTTTCCTCTTTCCCATTTAATGAAGAGCGTAAGAGGAAAAACTGAAAAGTCAAAAGTTCTGTTGTACAGTGAAAAAGAGCATGAGAAACACACAAAACCAGAGATGCATGAATCATTCTCCACTAGCGGCTCGCGTCCATTGGATCATTGTGGTTTCAAGACTGATGCCCAATCATCGCCCTCTTTGTTCGATTCCTCAGACCTTTAGGAAACTGTATATGAGATGTTATAGAGTGGACGGAGGACTTGACAAAGGGCTGAGGGGTGGGTGAGATGTTATGTCAATAAATGATTTTGGAAAATTTCTTCATATTTGTTGAATAACTAAGATAAGATGGGAGTCTTGATCAAGGCAAGAACATAGGCTCTCCAAGACGATTTATCAGAAGGAGAGAAGGAAGGCTCTATATCCTTAGCACGTCAAACACTCCTTTGCACATTAGAGAAATTGTCGAGTTATTTCTGCTTCTGCTTTTCTTTTTCTTTTTTTATAATAGTCGAGTATTATTATAGAATGGAGCCAAAATTAGAGGCTATAGCTAGCATAAAAGAAAAACAGAGGATAGTATATACAGGAGGGGAGGAAGTAATAACATAATATAAGTATTAAAAAAAATTCGAGTTAACTCATCAGGTCTTCGATCCGGATCATGAGATCGGGATAAACAAATTTAATATTAAAAGATGAAATAAAAAAAAACCATAAAAACATATATGGTTTAACAATATTAATCAATTATTAAAATCTTTCATTTTATATATATTCAAAATAAATATTAATAACTATTATATCAATTTGTGAATGTTTCAATTTAAATGCAAATAAATGTTTTATATTTGACATTTTTCTTAAGAAACCAAAGTTATTAAGAATATAAATCAAAGGTTAACTCTACTTTCATGATGATGACGGATAAAGAAGACGTACTATTTTTTTTTTATGGAAATAACATGGGGAAAATCTTGCCTTAATCTTGATGGCGATGACAAAATCAAATAATATCGTTGATAAAATAAAACACAAATGATATTATTTTTAAAATACTTTTTGTCATTGTCATGACAAATAAGTCTTTTTCTTTTTTTAAAAAAAAAAAATTATTTTTTATAACACAATCAACAAGTAAGTTGGATAGGAATTTGTTTATGTGAATATCAAAAGTCTAAAATACTTTTTTGTCCCTAAGACTATATACTGTCATCTGCATTAATTTCCATGATATAGAATTTTCTTCGAAATGTTGAGAATATCTTACATTCCCTTGGCATCGTGTTCCATGCCTTTGGAAAATATTAAAGGCTCCAATGCCTCTCTAGCAATAAGATTATTTTTTTATTTGTCCCCGAATACATTTGTCATTTATCGAAATAATTAATTTAATCACACACATAAAAAAATAAAAATAGATCCAACTACCATACCATTCCACAATTAATTTTTTTTTTTTTTATGATTTTAGTGTTATGTTAACCAGGCAACATTTAATTACCATGATATAAAATACAAAAATAGTGGGAACATAAAAAACATGTTTTTATATATTTTTATTTTAAAAGTACAAAATTTTACTTAAAAACTATTGTAAAAAGATATTTATTTTAAATTTATAACAAAACTAGCAAAGATAATTTAGTAATCACTAACTTTTCTGGTTATAAATATATTTATAGTTGTCTTTTTTCTCTTTTGTATTTCTAATTATTAACGAATTGAATATATAATAAATACGGAGTGAAAGAATAAATTTAGTTGTATAATGTGCTAAAGTTTAAATAGGCGACTTTAGAATCACCAAGCAATGAATCACACGGGAAGATTGAAACAATAATTAAAGTGATTTTACTAACATTGTAAAAAAACAAAATTGCATAAAAGTAATTAACCAACAAGTTGATCCAAGTCAAAGTCTTCCATGGAAAAACATGAATAAAAGGTTGACGTAAAACCATTGTTGTCAAGTGTTTTTTCTACGAGTTGGGTCCGTTAGACCATTTCTGCTCAAGCTTGAGAAACATGAATAAAAGGTTGATGATATATATATATATACTTTGATTTCAACTTGTATAAAAAATAAATCTTAATATAGTGTGTTAGAATGCAACCACCGATTGATTAATTTTAATGGCTGGTCATTTAAACTTGGGTGTTTTTTCGGTATTAATTATATATTCCTCAATTATCATAAAAAAACAAGAAAAAAACTAATAATAAGATTAAAAATAAATGTTTTATTTATCGAAATAATTAAAAGTAAGGCTTACTTAAGGTATATATTGGATGATAAAAAAATAACTATAAAATCAATTTATAAAAAAAATCATAGATTTAGTTTTCCTAAATATTAAATGTAGTGTGAATGCATTCCGCAAGAAAAAAATAGTGCAAAATTAGCCTTTTAAGAAATAGAGAATCTTCCTCTTTGAAGGAATTGATTAGTGGGTTGGAAAATCGTCTTTTGCTCTAATATGTTCTTCACTTTCTCTATAGTTTTACCTTATAATAATATAATTCTTGTGTTATCCTTCAAGATTTCAATTGAAAAATTAAGGAGGGTCGTAAAAAAATTAATTTTTATAAACAATTCATCAATGATCCAAGTCGGTTAGCTAAAATATTGAAAATGCTTACTCTTTTTTTTTTTTTTTTTTTTTTTTGTGGCCATGCAGTTCCTATATATATATATTAGTTGAAAATTTATGATATCCATTAATCCTTTTAAATTAAAGTCAAGTTATTAATTATATCCTATAAATTTCTAGAAAAACTAATTCTCTCAAATTTCGTCATTTTATTTACAAACTATAAAAGACGATTGCTACAAACTAAAATTCCTAGCAAGGAAGCTCTTTCAAAAACTCTTAAGCATCTTTTATCTATGCTTAAAATTTACAAAAAAAATAAAATTATGTTGGATCAAGCCTAAACAATATATAAAAATTCTTCAACAATACATTAAAAATAAATCAAAGGTACTCTTTAAAGCATCAAATCATTAAATCTTACATATCAAATAAATTAAGTTATCATATATCAAATTAAAAGAAAGAATCAAATGATTGTTTTACTTTTTATAAAAATAGTTTAAATAGAAATTATTATGTGGATCATATGGCCCTAGGCAAATTAAGGCCTCACATATAGCCAGCTATAGCATGGGATAGCCAGCGGTCATTCCATCAGGAGATTTGTGAATTCTGAAGCCTTTGCAATGTGCTTGGCATGTGTCCAAGAACCCACCAGGAACTCCATTTTGACAGGGAAACCTTTGACGAACTGTATTATATGTGATTTGCTCCTGGTTTTATAAATTAAAAAGTGTAAATTGTAAATCCCAACCAATAAGATATCTACATAAGAGTCTGTAAATGTTACAGATGATTTAAGTTTGTTTACCAAATTTTTCAAGAACATGTTCGTCTTTGGTAGCTTATTGTCATAGCTGTGAACTCTGAAGAAAATTGATGTAAGAAACCAAAGTCCATTTTGTTCTAGATTGTACATGGATATAAGCTTGGTGATTCCCGATTCTTTTATTAATTTCATTTTATAAATTCCCTGTGATGTGTTCTTAATTTCTATACCACACCGATGTCTGTTAGGTTCTGATTCAATCGAATTGGAGCCGATCAAAATTGTAATGACTCACATGCCCTTGATTATGCCCAAGAAGAAAACTAAACAAATAGTAGATGAGCAGTGTGCTGAAAATAAATATTTTCAGCATATTACATAGATCTAAAACAATAGCACACAGGAATTAAAAAAGAGGAGGGATCGCTAGGGATACAAGATTTGCAGCCAAAAATATGACCTGACATGTTCAGGAAACAGAAGGGAGGTGTTTCTTTTAAACACAAGGCAGATTTTTATGATTTTCTCCCTTTTGGTCATTAAATTTTCTTAAAAGGAGCTTTGGTTTGATTCCTACAAGCTGCGGGCAAATCTTCAGCGTTTCGACAGGCAGCCTCATGAGCAAAAGAAAGACAATCTGTGACCACTCCAAGCTTCTCGTTGCTCCCCTGTTCCGATTAGAAACCACCACAAGAATTCACAGTTTTACCGACGGAAATATTCTGTTGGTGTGTGATTGATAGTACGCCGGTAAATTATTTACCGACTACATTACCGACGGAATACATCCGTCGGCTTACCTTTTGTCGGTGATTCCACATTCCATCACTATATTGATCGGAAAAACAAAAAAAACCATTTACCGACGGTTTTACAGATGGAATTTACGCGTAAAAAAAAAAAAGTTTCCCGCTTCAAAAATACCTACGGATTTTTATTCTGTCGGTGATATCACAAGTCACCGACGGTTACTTTCCGTCGGTAACTGTGTCGGTGAATTGTTGAAATATCGATATAATATATCGTCTGTCAATTCATCAGTAAGTTATAATACCGACGAAATAATTCCGTCGGTAAATCTGTTGGTGAGTCATGAAAACACCGACCGAATTTATCCGTTTGGAAATTTGTCGGTGATGGTCGCGGCTACTGTCTAATGCCGACTGATTTATTCCGTCAGTAAATCCCTTTGTAATTGTTTTTTTTTATTTTTTTTATAATTATTTAGAATACATAATATAAAATGATATAAATTAATGGTAATAAAAACCAATTATGCAAATAAAATTTATATTAAGCATCAAAAACAAAAAATAAAAGATTGGGTGCACATGTTCCACCTTGTGCCATGTTCATTACTATTTGACGAAGCTCTTCATAAGCCGCTCTTTGTTGTTTAGAATCTGCTCTGTATTGTTCTTTGAGTTGTGTGTACGCCTCTGATAGGTGGTCGCACTTTTGCTGCAAGGCCACGAACTCCTTAGATTGGAAGCTCGATACTGATTGGGAGCTCCTGACAGTTGAAGCAGTACGTGTTGTCCGCAAGTTGTCGGCCGTAGTGTTGGAGAGCCCGTAAACCCGATTCTTATCGGATCCACCTAACGATCCAGCCTCCATCCACAAATCCGGATCGAATTCCGGATGGGTCGAAGGATCGTCCCCGTATGTCTCCCTCAACCGATTATTATAGGTCTCCTGAAAATAAAAAAAAGTAATCATCATATTCAATTCAATAAAATGGTTGAACAAACATACCACAAAATGTTGAGCACGGCTGTTAACGAACTATTGCACCCTCTTTTGGCGGTCTTGACTCCGCACATGCGTCCCCACAAACAGCTCCATAGGGCTCGGCTCACGTCCAAGAGACGTAGCCTATAATGAAAAATATTTATTAACAACAAATTAATTGAATGATATATTTCATTTAAATTAATCTTACCATTTGTTTTGCATGTGTAACAAACGGAACGGAGCCGCCAGTGTGCATTGTCACCGAGCCATGAATTGGCCGATTTCGGTTGCCAGCACCAGACTGTGAGTGTCGTGTGAACCGTTCAGACATCACATGCTGAAGATAGTGCAGCCATATATCTTCCGGGATGTATATCGGTTTGAAATCCCTCCAAACCGCAACATCGTTCCAGCCTTGGAACCCCCTATCCCTCGTAGTTTTTTTTTTGCCTTGTTTTGGGCTTCATACCAAAAATCACGCAACCTACTTCACGCAAGCAAATATTACATTTCGAAACATAAATGTTTCTGTAAAAAAAAAGTTGTATTGTTTTCGATGTTACCTAGTTGCCGCGTGATTTTCCCACACCCTCCGCATAACAGTGTTATGTTCCTCGTTCCAGCAGAATCGATTCTATGTATAAAAAAAATAATTTTTTTAAAATGTTAATAATTTTTTACAATTATATTAAGAATTTATTAGAAATAAGATGAAAATTATATATTAACACGAACCTGAAATCTGGAAAACCATGCATTGATTTGAGGCATCCATTCAGGATGCTTGGATATCTGACTCCATTGAAACAATGGAATCTCCATCGACGATTTAAAAGCCGATGATATTACTCGGGCGGCCTCAATGTTTGTGAACCTGAAAAGAAATGAAATTAATTAAAATAGTGACTTCATAAATTATGTTTTAAATTTGTTATTTAAAAAAAAAAAACTAAAACCTTAACAAACTTACATTGAAAGATCGTCCTTCCATTGTGCCTCGTACTTGCGGAAGAGGAAGCATCGGTTGACGGAACAAGTGGTGTAGGTGCCTCTTCTTGAGAGTCACCTAAGGAAATATCTTCCTCGCTGCTAGACGAACTTGATGCGACCGGACGTGAAGCTCTGGTTTTCATTCTGTGCATCTAACCAATTTTATATAAATAATTGTATAATTAAATTCAAATGTTAAAAAAAATTCGGCAGCACCTCCCCTATACTGGATACTACCCAAATCCACAAACCTGCAAATATTAACAATAGCCACAACCAATTGACCCAATCTATACTAATTATTCCAACATATTCAATTACTAATCCTAAGGTAAATTCAACATTAACAATTACAATTCAACAAATTATTCAATAATTATGCCAATACAACAATAAAATATATTCAATAAATTAAAAAAGAATTATAAACTAACAAGTAAAATCAATGGAAACAATTAAACACAAATTATGCAATAATAGAGTAAAATTACTAATTATTCCAACATATCCAATTACTAATTCTAAGGTAAATTCAACATTAACAATTATAATTCAACAAATTATTCAATAATTATGTCAATACAACAATAAAATATATTCAATAAATTAAAAAAAAAATGTAAACTAACAATTAAAAACAATGAAAAGAATTAAACACAAATCATGCAATAATAGAGTAAAATTACTAATTATTCCAACACATGCAATTACTAATTCTAAGGTAAATTCAACATTAACAACAAATATTCAACAAATTAACTAATAACAATTATCCCAATACAACAATAAAAAATATTCAACAAATTTTTTTTAAAAAAAACTATAGACTTTAGGGAAGAAATATGCATACCTTAATAATGTGTTGAAACAAAAAAATTATCTACATTACAAAAAAATACAACAAAACAAAAAACATAAAGAGCATAAAAATAACTATAAATAAAATAAAATAAAATGAAATAGAAAAAAACACATACCTTTTAATGTGATGAAGATTCACAACCAAGCTTGCCAGAGATTCAAGAAAGCTTGAAGATTTGAGAGGAAAAAAATCAAAATTCTAAGGTGAGAAACGTTAGAAACGGAGGAGAAGAAAAAATGAATTGAAGGGGCGGCTGCAAGAACTTATAGTGCAGTTTTACCGATGGATTCACCGACGGAAATATAAAATTATTATTATTTAAATTAAATCCGTCGGTAACGTGCTAAAAATCCATCGGTAATTTTTGAATTTCGCACCGAATTTTTTAATTACCCTCTATATTTTTTGCGGTCCGTCGGTGATTCCATTGGTAAGCTGACACGGTCAGAGGTGCATTCAATTCACACCCTTTGGAATTCGCATATTTCGTCGGTATTTTTGTCGGTAAAATTTGCCCACCGACAACTTACCGACGAACCTATTCTGTCGGTATGGATGTCGGTGATTGTGGCATTGTGGTGTAATTATTTTCGAACTCTCTGTGAGATGTCGACGGACGGTGGTCCGTCGGTATAGGCGTCAGTGATTGTGGCATTTTGGTGTAATTATTTTCGAACTCTCTGTGAGATATCGACGGACTACTGTCCGTCGGTATGGACGTCGGTGATTGTGTCATTTTGTTGTAATTATTTTTGAACTCTCTGTGAGATACCAACGGACAACGGTCTGTTGGTATGGACATCGGAGATTGTTCAATGTACAAGAGATGTTGTTTTTGTATTTTCTATTTACCTTTCTGCAAAAAATTCAATGATAAACTGTCCATCGCACAAAACAATAGCAACAGTGCTTAAACAATAAATATATATTTCGTGTTACAAAATATATCATCCATAATGTAAATTACATGAAGAAAAGGGTTTTACACAGGGCTTCATTTTGATAGTTACTCAGAATTATCTTCTTCTTCTTCATCAATTGAATAGTCATCACCTTCATCACAATCTTCAATATGGATATCATCTTCTTCATCGACATTTGCTTGTCCGCTAGAGCTCAAAACAACGTTCAACTCCTTTATGTCAACATCAACAAGACTATCATCGGAAACACGAAAATTTGAATTTTCTTCCAATTCAATCGAAGGAGCAACTCGATATGGTTCAACCAACTCATTAACTTGAAAGACTTCATCTTGCACACTTGTGTCTTCGTTCTCATCCTGAACAACCTCGACACGACCCCGTGGTTTCTTTTTTAATACGGACAACCAATTAACTCTTGATCGATCCTTTCTAAATGAAGGAGTGTATGTGTAATAAACTTGTTGACATTGCTTTGCGAAAACAAAGACATCGTTTATGTTGTGGAGTCTAGCTTTTGAGTTGATTTCGACCAGACCATGGTGCGTATCAACTTTGATTCCTCTGTCCGTCGTGTCATACCAATAGCATTTGAATAAAAACACTGTATTCTGCTCGCTATGATATTGTAGTTCGACGACCTCTTCTAATCTACCATAGTAGTCAACTTCTACTTCTAATTACACATATATAAACTTACTGAATAAATGGTCTCAACTCATCACAGTTAAATAGAACATAGTTGTATGCTTGTTTGAATTCTATTTCCGACAAATATCTTCCTCTTACGGCATTTTTAGGTGTGGATCGTCCAGTATTGGAGAATATTGACAAGTTCCCACTAGAAGGCACTTCACCGCCATCATCATGTCGTGGAACGCGATTGATTCTTGTTCTTAGATGAGGTTCGAAATAGTACGAGATAAATATTAAGATCTCTTCAACAATATAGGCCTCAAATATCGAAGCTTCTACATGCGGCTAGGGGTGTTCAAAAAAACCGAGTAACCGAAAAAACCGATGGAAAATTAACCGAAAAAACCGAACCGAGATGAAAAATCGATTAAACCGTTTGCTAAAACCAGAAATCTTTTCGGTTCGGTTCGGTTTCGGTTTTGCCACTAAAACCGGTGAACCGAACCGGTCCACTCATAAAATAAAATTAAAAACAAAATAGTATAAATAGTACAGTAAACCTAAACCTAAATGACATTACAATTTACTTTTGAAGCCGCCGCCCACACCAGACCAGTTCTTCTTCCTTTTCCCCTTCAGTTTTCATCCTCTCTGCCTCTTGCCTCCTTCATTTGTTTCTAACCATTTCCTTTTCCCCTTCAGTTCTTCTTCATTTGTTTTCATGGCAAGAAGAATGAACCTTCAACTCCACCTGAGAAATGGCAACCAATTTTTTCTTCGTCGTTGAAATAATTTTGCATAAATCAACCAAGCTGCCTTTATAGGAGTGGGATTTATAATGGGAACCGATTCGGTGAGTTTGGTGGTGGGATTTGCTCATTTACTGCTGTGCTTCATCTGGTTTCCTTGTAATGATGGAATGAGGACCAAAACACACTGGTTCTTGGTCAAGAAAAAAATCCGGTGACCAATCTTGAGTGGCATCTGGAAGCGTCCTTCCAAATGCTGAACATGCTGCAAAAAACTTCGAACATTTGCTGAGGCTGTCAATTACTAACCATACATGCTCAGAGGTGCTCGCTTTCATTTCTTTGTAACGTGTGGTGCTCTCTTGGTCAAGATTCACTGTTGTCATTAGGGTAATAAAAAAAACTCTAAGGTGGGCAAAAAACAAACTTCTAAACCGGATTTTTCCCGGTTTTTCCCTAAAAAAACCAGATTTAATCGGACTGGACCGGTTCGGTTTGAACCGGTTTGCAGTCCGGTTCGGTTAATTTTTAACAAGAATACTGTAATTCGGTTCGGTTGGTTTTTTGGGTCTAAACTGAACCGATCCGAACCGTGAACACCCCTACATGCGCCTTGTTCTTAACCTTTTTCTTGAGATTAAACAAGTACCTGCATTGAATTACAATTCAAGTATTTCCAATTAAGAATTGCAACTGTAATTCCATTGCAACTGTAATATATAACCGTTCGAATTGGGCAATTCAAGTATTTTATATGTAAACAAATACTTTTAGATATGAATTCCATTGCAACTGTAATATATAACCGTTCGAATGGGTACATCCATCTATACTGGACCGGTCCTCCAGCTTTTGCCTCGAACAGTAGATGTATAGGGAGATGCTCCATTGAGTCAAAAAATGAAGGAGGGAATATCATCTCAAGTTTGCATAGTGTCTCGATGATATTCGTTTGAAGCCTCTCAATGTGCTCAACATTCAACTTGCTGGAGCATATATCTCTGAAGAAATGACTGATCTCCGTCAGTGCATCCCATATTCCCTTTGGCAACAAATCACGAAAAGCTAACGGGATGAGTGTTTGCATAAACACGTGGCAGCATTGACACTTCATTCCATACAATCTGCAGTCCTCTATGTTAACAAGCCTTGATATGTTCGATGTATGTCCATCCGGAAAACGCAGACTCTTAAGCCATTTGTAGACTAGCAGTTGTGCGTTTTTCTCTAACACGAATCTTGCCCTTGGTTTTGCGACCCGTGACTCCTCATAAACCAACTCCATATTGTTACGGTTACAGTATAAAGCTATATCCAATCTAGACTTGATGTTGTCCTTTGTCTTCCCCTTCACATCCATGACGGTGTTCAAAATATTCTCAAACACGTTCTTTTTTATGTGCATGACGTCATGGTTATGGCGGAGAAGATTGGTCTTCCAATAAGGAAGCTCCTAAAAGATACTTCGCTTTACCCAATTATGGGTCAAACCAAAACCAGGAAACTTTTGCTTGCCTGATTGAAGGCCAAACACAATGTCACCATACTCTGATACAACATGATGCAATTCTTCACCAGAAAGACACGGGGATGCAACATCTTTTTCAACTCTGCCAACAAAGAAATCTTTTCTGTTTTTTCTGAACCTGTGATTAAGTGGCAAGAAGCGACGATGACAGTCAAAAAAAGAAGCTTTACCTCCGTTTGCTAGCGTGAATGCCTTGTTGTTTTCCATGCAGTATGGACAAGCGAGTTTCCCATGTGTGCTCCAACCAGAAAGCATTCCATAAGCTGGAAAATCATTGATAGTCCATGTTGTAACCCATTTTTGGGTCCCCACAAAAAATAAAATAAATAGCCAAAGAAGGTTAGAAAAATGACAGAAGGTAGAAGCGCTCAGAAAATGGTCAGAAAATTGGTCAAGGAGTTTAAAAATGCAAAGATTGGATTTTTGACAGTATATTCTTGAAGGATGAGGGCCTTGTTTAGAAGGAAAATTTAAATTTTGAGGAGAAAAGCCAAGTCTCTGATACTTAATTGGATTTTTAATTGGATTTATAGGGGATTTGATTGCAAGAAAAATTAATTTTTAAGTCAATTTGGGCTTTAATTAAAATAAATTTAAGTTCTGGGGCCAAAATATTTTTTTAGGAATTTATTAGGTCAAACCAGGGGCTTAATTGCATAAATTTTGAAGTTTAATGGTCAATTAGGGACTTAATTGAGAAAATCCGAAACCAACGACCAAATTGGAAGAGGCGCGTAAATAGAGGGGCTGCAAATTATTCGGTTCAGGGGCCTAATTGAAGAAGTTGAAAGTTTATTAATCAATTGAGGGCTCAATTGCACTGTGCACGTTCTGCATGCAAGAAGGAATTAATTAGCCGGCTACTGTGCATGTGCACAGTAATCGGCTAATTAATTAACTGGTTACTTTGCGCATGCACAGTAACCAGTCACGTTCTTTTTTTTTTCTTCTTCTTCTTGGGCGGGCTGGAACATCAGCCCAGCCCACGTGGTGGGCTGAGTCCAGCCCCTTTTCGCTCCGGGCTGGAACATCAGCCCAACCCACGTGGTTGGGCTGAGTCCAGCCCTTTCTTTGGCTTCGGACTGGAACATCAGCCCAGCCCACGCGGCTGGGCTGAGTCCAGCCCTGTTGACTGAGGGATGGAACACCAGCCCAGCCCATGTGGCTGGGCTGAGTCCAGCCTTGTGGCTGGGCCAATACAGGCCCAGCCCAATCCATTATATATATATATATATATATATATATATATATATATATATATTTGTATGTTTTTTTTGTACATATAATTTTTTTTAAAAGAAAAAAAAATTGTGTTTTCACTCGGATTTTTCTACGTCATTTTGGCTAATATTGGTCTGTATTTTTATATCATAAAAATATAAATCCGGTATTAAAAATTCCTAGTTACAAAAAAAAAAAAAAAAACTTTATTTTCATGCATACGGCCAAGTCTCTGAAAACTAAAAAAAAAAATCATTGTATTTTTTTTAACAAAGAAAACTTTAAAAATATTTTAGCATGCATTTTGGCTTTAATAACCGGTTTGTTAAATGCATGAGAACTTGGCCAATATTTCAAAAAAATCCAAAAAATATTTTGTTTTGTGTTCCTGTTTAGGATTACGTATTTATACGATGTTTGGAAAAAAGGTAGTTCTTTATAGACATTAGATCGGATAGATTTTTCCCCTATAAGATAAGAACCTCCTGACTAAGGAGGGCTTTTCTTGAACGCTAGACGGACCAACATGAGAAGGCCTTAGAAATTTTTTTTAGACAATAAAACAATGCAACTTACCTTAGGTAGGGCGTATTTGGGGTGCTAATACCTTCCCTTTACGCAATTAGTCTCCGTACCCGATCTTTGAGACCAGTTAGGGTTCCTAGTGACCAAAATACTAAGTGGCGACTCCCATTCCATTTTTCACCGCTAAGAGACAAAGAATTCCTTGTCTCACCATATTTTCTACAATAGATAGACATACCACACCCAGTGATGAAGGGGTGGTGGTGGGCGATCGCCGCGATGCCGCACACGTGCGACAGTCCACATTAAAGCCCCCCTCATAAGGAAATTTTGGTTTCCTTGATATATCATAAGTCAGAGCTCTAGAGGACCACAACTGCGCCAGCTCATCAATCAACGGTCGAAGACAAACATCTATATTCCGCCCTGGGCTGCTTGGACCGGGTATGACAGTAGATAAAAACATGAACTCCAGCCTCATACACATTCCCGGTGGCAAGATATAAATTGTGAGTATGACCGGCCAACAAGAATAGGGAGCAACAAATGACCCAAATGGGTTGAATCCGTCTGTACACAACCCAAGACGGACATTCCTTGATTTAGCTGAAAAGTCAGGATGCACACTGTTAAAGCGTTTCCACGCTTCGCCGTCAAAAGGATGCACCATCACACCACCAACCACATCATGTGTTTGGTGCCATGTCATGTGCTCAGCAGTCCTTCGTGACATGAATAATCTTTGCAGTCTAGGTGTGATCGGGAAATACCTAAGTTTTTTATACGCCACTAAAGTCTTTCCCCTGCCAGTTCTGGGTTTGTAACGGGAATGCCCGCATGTCATGCACTCGGTCATCTCAACATTTTCAAGGTAGTATAACATGCAGAAGTTAGGTCACATGTCAATTTTCTAGTATCCTAAACCGAGGGGTTTCATCATGGACTTCACAACATAGAAGTTCTCTTTCAGCCTGTTCCCTTCAGGTAAAATGCTTGTTGCCCAATCAATAATTTTGTCATACTCGGCCTCGCTCAACCCGTGATCTGACTTGATAGTGAACACCTGTGCCACGACCGACAATTTACTATGGTTTGTGCAGCCATCCCATAATGGTTCGTTAGAATCTTTCAACAAATCAAAAAACCAAGCTGCCTCTGCATTAGGTTCTTCTTCTATGATTGGACATTGACTGACATTACCTTGATTCATTCTCATTGCATCCATAACCATATTTCTGTAAGGATTAGTGTTGTCATTTGCTGCTTCATGCACGTTGCTAGCACTAGAAGTTGACCCAATCATCGTTTCTCCCATTCTCCTATTACTAACAAATACCTCTCCATGTGCATACCAACATTGGTAATCCTCCATAAACCCTTTGTGTAGAAGATGCATCATTACAACATCTGGATGCAGATACTTTTTATTTTGACACTTCCTACATGGACACCTAATACCGCCTCCAGTAAAATTTCTGGGAATAGATGTTGCGAAATTAATAAAACCCTGAACCCCATTACAATGGGGTGAATCTAGATACATCCATGAACGATCATCCATGACTTCTATCGAACCTCTATAAAATTATGATGACATCATGTATTAATTAACTAAGTTAGATAAATAAACTTGCAAAAATATTACTTTACCTTGAGGTTATCCAACAAACCAATCACAACTTCTCATAAATATTAAATATTCTGAGGGAATATGCCATCATTACCAAATTTACTACTGTGGAATATGGGCAGAATTCTGAATTGTCACAATTATCAGAGGGAGATTGCTCTAGAGGTAATGCAAGGAAGCTTCCAGTAGTCAAAGACCTGAATTGCGTAGTATATGAGATGAAGAGAATATTGGTCCATAGTAAGAACATTGATGAGAAGGCATTTTCCGGGAAGTATGGGCGATTGTTAGAAATTGCAAAGATAGAAGTATTGAACCCAACAATCAAAGCCCTGATTAACTTTTGGGATCCCGATTACAGATGCTTTTCCTTTGGAAATGTGGATTTGTGTCCCACTGTAGAGGAGTATGGAATGTTGACAAAGTTTCCCAAACATCTGCACAGGGTTTATTTTCCTTTGAGAAATGACAAGGTGATTCCTGAGTTGTCAAAGTTGCTGAAGATTCCACATTTGAGCAGATTTTTAGAGAAGAATGGTAGCGGTTTAAAGTGGAAATTTCTAGAGGTTGAACTAGAAAGGAAAAAAAGAGAAATGCGGGTCCATGCTAGAAAGAGACAAGTTAATCGCTTTGGGAATATATGGTCTCGTGTTATTCCCAAGCTTAATAGGGGTTATAAGTCTAGAAGCTGCTGCTGCATTTGTGAAATATGAAAATACTGATGTCAACCCTACAACCGCCATATTGGATGAGACCTTTCTGACCCTTAACCATTTTAGGAAGACGAGGAAAGGCGCAGTGAGATGTTGTAGTCAGTTATTATACATCTGGATGGTAAGCCATGTTGAAACCAAGAAGCCGATCTTTAATAATTTTTGGTGGTTTAACCAAAAACCCTTGAAGATAGTGGAGGAAGAAGAATGGGGAAACCTAGGTGACCAAGGTTGGATGAAAAAACTGCAAGAGTTACCTAGTAGCAACTTTAGTTAGAAGGCCCCTTGGGTTAAATCGGTTGATGTCATAGTAAGTTGTGGACAAAAATGTTGGGTACCTTTAATTGGGATCACAGGTTATGTCAGCTATGCTCCGGCTCTAGTGATAAGACAATTAGGCGGCAGACAACACATCCCAAGAACTGAGGGACTTGCTGAATTTTACGGGTTTTTCAAGGATCAATCCGCACGAGAAGTGCTTGAAACCATCAAACAAGATTGGAGCCATTTGACTCTAATTCAAAAGGAGTCTAAAAGGATGAGAGACCCTAGCTCAAGTGAAGGATATGAAAAGTGGAGGAATTTGACCTCGACTACCGCTCCTAAAAAGCCATGTTCTGAAGACAGGCCTTCGCGAATTATAGAAGGGTCATTGAAAAGAAAAAAGGTCAGTAATGAGGAAGACCTTATAAAGCAATTAGAAAGGCTCCAAATAGAATTGGGAAAGAGTAAGGGAGATAAAGCAGCATTAGAAAGGATGATGATGGAAGGAGATAAAAGTAGAGTGTGTCTAAATGAACAACTCGAATCTAGAGATGCGAAGATAGTGATGTTGGAGCTGCAACTGAGCAAAGCAAAGGATGTAATAGAAGAGTCCGAGAAAGAAAGAGGAAGAGTGATTTTGGATTGGATACAAAGCAGCTCTGAATTGGAAGCATTGAAAGCCGACTTCAACGACTATCAAGAGAATGTTGAGTTCAATCATGACAAATTCTTGCATGTTCAAGCAGAGTTGTTAGACCGAATTAAGAGGTATGATGAGTTAAACAAGAAATATGTGATGATGGAAAGTAGGCTAGCTGAATTGCAAGAGTTCAAAAGAAAGGGGAAGGAAGAGGAGCTTGTTAAGGCAGATTTGGTAGCTAAGAAAAATGAAATTAGGATGCTGAAGGTGAAGTTTGACAAAGAACGAGAAAAGGTAAAGCAGTTGACCGAAAAGTTGGAAGCTTCAGAAAAACATAAAGAACAGATCGACACCAACAACAATACATTGAATCAGAACAACAAGTTGCTTATGGAGAAGATGGCCAAAGTAGATAAGCAAATGGATGAAGCTGCCATTTATGCACGAATCATTAGAGCCAATGCTCGAAGGGTGGGGGGAGACATCTTTCGTTATAGACAAAGCTTGGCTGAGACAGATGCCTTCTTAGAAAAAATTGAGAATCGAGGCCTTGCTTTCCTACCAGTGGCTAGAGATATGGATGATTGATGTATTTCCTTTTTTTGTGTATCCTCTTTTCAAGAGATTGTATTAGCCACTATTATGAATGAAAAGGGGCCTTGACCCATCTTTTGTGAAAGAAAATCTCCTATAGAGTAGGGATAAGCCTACCAAAGCAGCAACATGAGCAAAACTACTCCTGATAAGGAATGTGACAAAAAGAGTCCATACCCATTACACAAGAAGAAATGTCGGCCGTCAATCGATTTTTTTGAAAAAAGCAAGCTCACATTACATATGCATCATGCATTGTTCTTTATCATACATTCATTTACATTTTTCCATGCCTCAGATCATGAAACATAGGCCCCCCCTTCCAAAGTCCACTACACTAGGCTAAGATCAAGAATGGAGAATGAAAAGAGGGCCATCCTAGAATCCCGCTACCAAAGTGAATTGGAATCCCTAAGGAATGAAGTTTCTCGAATGACCAATCTGCTTGAGCAACTTTTAAGAGCCAAGAACGGGGAGGGAACATCTACCCAACCACCTATAGGAGCACCGCCAGCTCATGCCCCGGGGGTATCTCAGAACTTGGGGGCAGATTCAAGGACGGAGCAGCACTTTGCACCTGCCATTCTCATTCAGCCCCCTCAAGCTCACATCATTGTAGATTTAACAGCAAATGGGCCTTCCGATAATAGGTCCACTGGTTTTATGAACGATGACAAGATATCAGCTTTGGAAGAAAGGTTAAGAGCAGTCGAGGGAAATGACTGGTTTGACCCCATGCGAGCATCTGAAGTATGCTTGGTACCAAACATCATGGTACCAAAAGATTTTAGGATACCGGAGTTTATAAGGTACACTGGATTGGAATGCCCAAACACTCACCTTCGATCTTATTGCAATAAGATGGCTGAGGTGATTCATGATGATAAGCTGCTGATCTACTTTTTCCAGGACAGTCTATCGAGGTCTGCGCTAAGCTGGTACATGAGGCTGGATAATGCCAGGATTAAGAAATGGAAGGATTTAGTGGAGGCTTTCCTTAAGCAATACAAGTTCAATTTGGAAATTGCTCCAGATCGAACAAGCCTAATGTCAATGGAAAAGAGAAGCCAAGAGTCAGTAAGGGCTTATGTGCAAAGATGGAGGGACGAGGCCACGCATGTGCAACCCCCTTTGATAGAAACAGAGATGGTGACTTTGTTCGCCAATACATTCAAGGCACCCTACTATGAGCATTTAATGGGTAGCTCATCTCAACATTTTTATGATGTTGTACGTGTGGCAGAAAGAATAGAGCAAGGAATTAAAGCTGGGCGCATAGCGGAGCCTTTAGAGAAGAAAGGTTTTATTGGAAGGAAAAGAGAAGGTGACGTCAACAATTTGGAAGGCGGGTACAAAGGCAAAAAAGTAAATCACCAAAACCCACAAATGCCTACCCATCAATTCGCCAACATAAACTTTACCAAACCTGTTGTAACCCATTTTTGGGTCCCCACAAAAAAATAAAATAAGTAGCCAAAGAAGGTTAGAAAAATAACAGGAGGCAGAAGCGCTCGGAAAATGGTCGGAAGATTGGTCAAGGAGTTTAAAAAATACCAAGATTGGATTTTTGACAGTATATTCTTGGATAATGAGAGCCCTGATGGATAAGAAATTTTGAATTTTGAGGAGAAAAGCCCAAATTTGGATGTTTATGGACTTAATTGGATTTTTAATTGATTTTATAGGGGTTTTGATTGCAAGAAAAATTGATTTTTAAGTCAATTTGGGCTTTAATTAGAAGAAATTTAAGTTCTGGGGCCAAAATATATTTTTTTGGAATTTATTAGGCCAAATCAGGGGCTTAATTGCATAAATATTGAAGTTTAATGGCCAATTAGGGACTTAATTAAGAAAATCCGAAACCAGGGACCAAATTCGGTTCAGGGGCCTAATTGAAGAAATTAGAAGTTTATTAATCAATTGAGGGCTTGATTGAACAAAACAGAGGCCAAGGATTAGAATGGAAAACGCGGCTAACTTGAGGGGTGGAGGCCGAAATTAGCGGGGATGCAATTGAATTTTATTCTTAAAATCAGGATTAGATTTGAGGACTTAATAGAAGGAAGGATAAATTATGGACTGATTTGAAAAACATATTTCTGGCGCCTTTTTTTAAAAATGAAACGGCGCGTTTTATCAAAAACGACGCCGTTTCATACATAAAAAAAAAAGGACCGAACGGTGCCATTTTGAACGGCATTGTTCCCCTTTCTTCTTCCCCCCCCCCCGAACAGGCAGCGGGGAATAAGGAAAAAGAAAGTTTTTTTAATGGTGCATGTCCCCCTCTCCTACCGACCAGACCGAAGCCCACACGCCGTTGGACCACCGACCGAAGACACTGGCCGACCACCCGCCGTGCACCACACCGGAATCAAGGAAGTTGCGCCTTGGCAGTCGCGCCCAATGGCCAACCAGCCTCCACCTTGGTTCGCTCCCAAGGCTCCTTCTCCCCCTATAAAAGTAGGTGACCCGAAGGAAACGGGGACGAAAAAAAGAGAAGGAAGCAGAGGAAAAAGAAAGAAAAAAACCGAGACAAAAGAAGAGAGAGAGAGACCGAAGGAGAGAGAAACCACTGAACTTAAAAAACCAGAAACCGAAAACCCAAAGCTGAGAAGCTTGGGAAAGCTGACACCAGGAGGGAACTAAAGAAACCGAAACCGAAGCAGCAAACCGGGTGAACGACGACGAACCGTTGGCAACAACCGCACCCTCCGCCGTTCGAACAGCCACAGCACCGCCCAGAGCCACCGTTCGCGAGCTACGTCACCGCAGCACCACCAGCGACCGCCTCCTCCTCGCCAGGTACGCTTCTTCCCCCCTGCATTTTTTTTCCTTTTGCTGCCTAAGATTTCCTCCTGCATGCAGAATCGTTTCTGCATGCAGGAGGTGGGGAGGGAAAATAATTCCCTCCCCCCCGTTCAGTTTGCTGGGCCAGGCTGATGCTGGCCCAGCGTTGTTTTTTCTTCTCTGCGCCAGACGGGTTCTGGCCCAGAAATATTTTTTGGGGTGGGCCAGAATGGTTCTGGCCCAGCCCTGTGATCTGGGTCGGGTCGGGCCCAGACCAAGGAGTGATTTTTTAGTTGGGCCGATATCGGCCCAGTTTTATTGTGGGTCGAGGTCGGCCTAAAGTTTTTTTTTCTGGGCTGTCCGGCCCATTTATTTGGGCCGGCCCGCCCACTTAATATATTATATTATATATTATATGATATATGTGTGTGTGTATATGATAAAATAAAAAAAAAATATTCTGAAAAAATCTTTAAAAATATTGTTGATTTTCCTGCATATTTTGGTCAAAAGTGTTTAATGTTGGTTTGTATTTTTATACCGTAAAGATACAAATCCAGTATTAATATACCCGGTTTTTGTCAAAACATCAAAGATTTTCAAAATAAAAAATGTTTTTTTTGCTTTCAAAAATTTTCTAAAAAGTTCCTAAAAATGTTGTTGATTTTTCTGCATATTTTTGTTAAAGTGGATTAATATTGGGTTGTATTTTTATACCGTAAGGATACAAACCCAGTATTAAAATACCCGATTTTCGTCACAGCATAAAAAAAAAAATATTTTCCAAAGATTGTTTTTGTTTTAAAAATACGGCCTAGTCTCTCCAATATATATATATATATAATAACATCATATTTTTACACAAACAAAGAAAATTTTCAAAAACAATATATGTATTAGCATGCATTTTGGCTTTAATAACCAGTTTATTCAAGCCATGAGAACTAGGCCAATATTTCAAAAATTCTAAAAAATCTTTTTGTTTTCTTTTTTTAGTATTTGGGATTACGAATTTATACGTGAAGCGTATTCCTAAATATTATTATTAAAGTTTTGGTATAGACATTAGAACGGTTAGGATTTTACCTGATAAGATAAAAGACCTTCTTACCGAGGAGGATTTTCCTTGAACCATAGACAGACCAACGACTAGAAATACAATAACACCTTATTTTTATCAGACAATAAAACAATGCAGCTTACCTTAGGTAGGGCGTATTTGGGGTGCTAATACCTTCCCTTTACGCAACCAGTCTCTGTACCCAATCTCTGAGACCAGTTAGGGTTCCTAGTGACCAAAATACTAGGTGGCGACTCTCATTCCATTTTCTACCAATAAAAGACAATATTTTTCTTGTATCCCCATAGATATAGATATATTTACATTGCAGATTTAAGAAAATGGAAAAACTATATTATTTTCGCCGCGACGCCGCACACGTGCGACAAAACCTTTTAACCCCAATCATCAATCAAACAACCAAAACAACCACCAAAGGCCATCCACAAGATACACTTCAGAGCAGCTACCTCCATTACCCATGCCTTTGTACAAGCCCGAACTAACCTACGAATACCATGCCGGCAATCCGGGGCATGGAATTGAAACCTGCTATGCCTTTAAAAGGAGATTGTTAGAGCTTATCAAAAGAGGGTGGGTATCCTTCGAAGACATGCCCAGCATCAATTCAAATCCATTACCTAATCATGCCGCAAGTAATAATGGAGTAGGCATGATAGAAGTTGGGAATCAAAGCAAGGTGTTAAAGGTATCCATGAAGAGGTTGTATGACATGTTGTTAAAATCAAGATTTCTTGAGATAAATGTTGAAGGCCATTTGGAGGGATGTGACTATTGTGAGTTCCATGGGAGAGAGGGACATCATATTAAGGATTGTATCGAGTTTCGCGAGAAGGTTGCGAAAATGATGACATTGGGAGAGTTGAGGATCGAACCCATGAAAGACAGTCGCGAGGTGAGTATGATGGAAGGTCAAGATAAGCAGGTGGCAACTGGGGTGTGAAAATGAATAGAAAACTACAACAAGGGTGTGAAAATGAGTTACTTCTCCAAAAAGAATATATAAATTATATAATATCTAATGGAAAGGATTCATGAAACTCCGCCTAATATATATATTGTAGAGTATATATTGCAGTGTGAGATAAGGTTAACTCATTGCATTTTCATAAATTGATTTCTCTTCTTTTCTTTGTCAATTACAGCACATGCATGGAGGTGTTCTTACTCAGAGTAAATGCTATTGTAATGTTTTCACAGAGACTCCCCTGTTTTGCAACTAATTCACTTATATATCTTGGAACATAGCCATAAATGAAGGGTTCTTCCAGTTCAAGAAAATTACTATTTGATGTCTATGTATTTTGATGTTGTATATTACTTGACCGACACTTGCTTATGTCATTATTTGTTTTTACTTTTTGCTAATGATTCCTTACATTTCTGATATTGGTGTGGTTTGTAAGTTCAGGGTTCTTGCTCGTTGCTACCAACTTCTCTATATTTTGCCTGGTCTGAAATCTTAGCCCAAAAAACCTATTCGCAAGCATGTAACCTACAATAATTTGTTAACTACATGCTACCTAATAAACTAATCATAGCTCCTAGAACATTCAGAATTCTATTATGCTTTTTGAGTTGTAAATTAGTCTCAATTACCTTTTCATCCATGTATATAATTCAGATAGCAATTCCTTTTATATAATTTATAATAATCCCCGAAATTATTCCTGGGCATTATTGATAGATAGTCCACGTATTCTTTACTATTTTCATCATAGCTATTTCTATAAAAACTGGATTAATGCACCGTTTATGGTATTAAAAACCAGCGAGAACAAGCTTTTCCCATGTATAAAATTTGGGTAAAAAATTGTATCTATTCAAAAATTAAGTTGTAAAATACTTAAACTAACAACTTCTAAATTTGTTGTCTAATTGTTACCCTGATACTTCTGTACCATTAAACAACCACTAAGCAATCATATTTTCATGATCTATACCACTAAGCTATTATATTTTATAACCTTTTTAATTAATCCGAAACATTTCTAAATATAATGTTTTTTTTATCTTGAAATAATAAAAAAACATAATGTTACCTCACTACAGCATTTAATAGTTTTATCCACATTAAAAATATTCAAATTAGTTTTGTTGGCATGTAATCTCACCAAACAATTTGCGTGGACTACATTGACTAGGAGTCAATTGTTGTCGTAATTGATGAGAAAGTAGATATACCACTTTCTCTTCCTTGTAGCACTACTGGCCAAGATTAGTAATTTCCTGGTGATTTCCTTATGCATACTGGTGGTCTTCCATAATTTTTTCCAAAGAATCCTCGTTAGACCGATTAGACACTCAGATAAAATTTATATCATGGTTTTTTACCAGATCAATTTAGATCAACCTAATTTCGTGTGTGACAAAATGACATTATATTTTTATATAAATATAAATATGAATCTCAAGCTCTTTTTATAATCTTAAGAGATAGTATATCAATAGTCAAACCATTATGCACCGAGATACAATCCACTATCTTTTCATCAATATATTTTTTAATAAAAAAATATTATTTATAAAGTTTTGATTCAAGCAATAGGTATTCATCATTAAAAGATATATATCTCTGTGGTGCATATATCTTGAAACAAGTTGAAAGATTTAGTCATGACAGGTTTAGGAGGAGTTTTCTCTTTTTTTATGTTAAATTAGGAAGAGATCAATGAGAAACTAAACTTGAAGATGGAATATATCATATGTTAACTTCTTGATCATAATACTCTAACATGATGGTCAATGCAAAAAAAAAAAAAAAGAGCGAAAACAAAGTAATTAAACAAGACAGACTTAGGATTCCACAGATAAATATAGTTACAAAACTTCTCTATTGAAACGATCAACAATAAGGCTAAGCTATGAGGTCAACACATTAAACACCCATTAGCTGGACACGTTCAAGAAAATTGCCGACAAGTTTCGAACTAACACAATTTTGGGCCAAGAATGCAAGAAGCAAACCACTTATTCCCCCACCAGCAACCCCAACAAATTCAGTACTCCCATGCTAAGATCTTCTGAAGTTGGAGAATTTGCGAAAATTAATACCTACAAAGCTTCAATACTCCGAAGCCTGCAAGAGAAATATCAAAGCAAAATAAGTAGCGTTAAACAACAGCCAATAAAAGGTATTTGTTTTGGTCATGATCAACCGAAAATTACTCACTTTTAGTTTGTAGATGATACACTCATCTTCAATTCATATGATTTTCCATCTCTTCAAAACATCAAAAGAACTATGTGATGTTTTGAGTTGATTTCTAGGCTGAAGGTTAATTTCCACAAGAGCTAAATCACTAGAACTATTGTTACTTCTTCAACTGCTAGCAATCTAATATGTAGGATGGAGGGGATGCCATTTAAGTATTTGGGCCTGCCTATTTGTGCATCTTCATCTCATGTGGAAAACTATTGTTAATAGAATCAATAGCAAGTTGGCTGCCTGGAAAGGGCGTCACTTATCTATTGGTGAGAGAGTGTGCTTGCTTAAATCAATTATAAATGATCTCCCTATCTACAACCTTTCTTTATTTCCTATCACATCCACTGTTGCTACCAAAATTGAGAAACATATCACATCTTTCTTTGGTTCGTTGGATTACCACCAAGGCTTAACAACAATAATGAGACAAAAAAGCATGTGAAAGGAAAAGAACTTAATCTTATAAGCCCAAATGATTTTGAGAATGAGCTTCATGAAGAGTTTGTTGTATTTGTTTTAGTGGCTAAGAAAGTTTTAGAGGAAGCACTTGAAGAAGTAAGTGCGGTTTTGAAAAAGTTTCAAGATGTTTTTCCTCTCAAGGTTCATAATTCCTTACCCTGTTATACTGACCTCGTGTTATATTGACCTGTTGGTTTCAAGCAAGAAACACACTTCAACATCATTATGCGTTATTGAATTCCTAATAGAGGCCCTCTTAGCAGACATACCCAACCCACAACTATTCCAGAATAAAATCTTCATTGATAAATGATTTTAAACCGTACCAAGTTATACTGCAAATTGGAATTACCGGGCTGCATTCCGATCAGCAATCTTCCTATATATCCAATTGGCAAGTTATGATATACCGAAATCTCAGTGCTGTTTTACATTTTATATAAGATATCAGTTTCATTCAAAAAATGATCAGAAAGAACAATAAAAATCCTCAAATTCTACATGTTTTCAATTTTGTACAGGTTAGTGTTTCATTTTTTTAATTAAAACGGTATGTTTTGATTTTGAAGCATCTCGGTGTACTGTTTCGGGATTATACACACACATACACACACAAGCATATATATATATATATATATATATATATATGCACACTCAATAAACATAATTTCAATTCAAATTTAAAGATAAACTAACTTGGAATTATGCAATTTAAATTCCAAACACAAGTAAAAAAGTGAGAATTGAACCAATATGACCTGATCAACTAGATGGGTCCAAAGACAACCTGAACGACTAGTAAGAATAGAGTTTGACTCAAAAACGTTTAAGATGACATTTAATATATATATATATATTGGGATGACAATATATTGGATCGACCCCAGATCAACTCAAGTTAATCTTCTAAATCTGTAATTCATGTTATAAGACCATAATAACTCTAAATAAAGCAAATCAAAACAAATTATAAAGCTTAATTTTAAATAAATCTATTTATTGAATGGTTAAATTGGAAAAAAAAAATTAATCTAAAAAAAAAGACACAAAAAATGACCTTTCAAAACAAAATTATAAAAAATGTCACCAGCAATCTCACAAGGCTTTTTTAAACTCGAATTGCCCTATAATTTCAACCTGAGATATAACAATATGTTAGAAAAATCTTTGTAAGATTTCAGTCTGATCCACCAATTGAATTGAGAGATATGATTGATATTGTAAAACTAGATAATATTTTTTTAGAAAAAAATAACATTATTTGGTCGGAATGGAACTGGAACATTCCAGCCAGAATTTTGGCAAAATTTATGGAACGGGCTAAGATTCTGAGCAAGATGAAATTTTTTCTAGTTTGTTTCATTTTTTAAATTAGAACAAGATATACTAGTCATTTCAAATGAAACAGAACAAAATTGACAACCTTGTATCATGATTGACTAGAGGTTTTTTTTTTTTTTTTTGTCTTTTTTTAATTGGAATTTTTTTGAAAATTTTTTCCAACATTGGGTTGATTTGTAATCAAGATTTATAATTTGTTTTGATATGTATTATATGAGGTTATCATGATCCCATGATATGTTAACATGTCAAATTCATGACTTGGGTCATGAGACCATGATAACCTCATAAAAGTATGTTGAAACAAATTACAAAGCATAATTCTCAATCAACCTAGTGTTTAAAGATGAAATTGAAAAAATATATGAAAAAATAACATAAAAAATGACTCAAGTCAACTTAGGACCTCTTAAATTTGTGATCCAGGTCATGAAATCTAAATAATCTTATAGAAAGCAAATTGAAAAAATAACTTGGTTCAACCCAGGTTACCCAGCCAAACCCGCAACTCAGGTCATAAAACTAGGATAATGCTATATAAAGTAAATAACAATAGATTTTAAAGCATAAATCCCAATTAACTGATTGTTGAAAAAAATTCAATAAAAAAAAGACACAATAAAATGACTCGAAATAACTCAAGTTAATCCGTAAAAATCACAAAGCCTAATTTTTAATTAATCTAATATTAAATAATAATAAAAAATTAATAAAAAAATAAATCTAATTCAACCAGATTAACCCACTAGACTGGTTGAATAACTAAGATGTTATGTCAAGAAACAATTTTGGAAAATTTCTTCGTATGTGTTGAATAACTAAGATACGAGTCTTGATCAAGGCAAGAACAAAGGCTCTCCAAGAAGATTGACCAAAAGGAGAGAAGGAAGGCTCGTTCTGCTACGCGCTGCCTCACTCTCAAAGAAGAAACAATTACCTGGTTCTGTATTCTTAGCACATAAAAACATGAGGGGATGAACAGCATGGTTGTTATAATGTTCACCTCATATAATTTTTTTTAAAATTTATAGCAAAACCTAATAAAAAAAATAATGAGCATTGTGTCCAGTATAAAACGTAAGGGGGTGAATAGTGCGGCTACACAGTGTTCACCCCACACAGTTTATATTATAAGTAATTACTTTTGTATTAGCGCTCCGCGACTGAATGGTTATTTTTTTTAAGTAAAAATAATAATAAGCAGGCTTTTACAATGCACTTTTTAATATATTTTTTTTTTCAATAACAAATAAAAAATGCCTATACATGTATTTAATAATTAGATTGATATTTGATAAATAAATAACTAAAATTAAGATATTGGATATTGGATATGGATCATTAGCTTAGTTGTGTTTAACAACTATGTTTCCTAGAGTTTTCTTTTTATTTTTTTTAATGAAACAACCATATTCTCTCATAAAAGGTCAAATCCAATACTGAACGAAAAAACTAGAAAAAATCAATAATAAAAAAAAAAAAGATAAGTCAAAACCGTATAAATACATTCTTCTCGTGAGATAATTGTGTACAAGAGAATGACCAATCCTTGTGATGCCCAAAGTGTATATCAAACATTTTATAACTTGCCATGTGCAACAAAATGCTGAGCTGTATATTAATTCTCATAGACGATGATACATAGTTGTTCTAACTAATTCTATACTTTTAAATATGTTTACAATTCAGTCCCTTCATTAATTTTTCGTTACCAAAATGCTGAGCAGTCAGCAATATTTCCTTAGTTTGTGCCGCTAACTTGACGGTAAAATGTGATTAAAGGATCAATTAATTTTTTAAATCAACTTGAGGAATTAATCTGTTTGTTTAACAAAAATAGAATTTAACTTATATGCGTGAGTGCGAGCGAGCGAGCGTTTACTCGTTAATTTTTTTAGAAGGAATCTGGAAAAGAATAAAGTCCTCTAGTTCACTTTGGTCCAACATTCCTCTCCTCTCCCCGCCCGAGCTCTCCCTCCCTCCCTCCCTCCCTCCCCCGCCTCTCGGAAACCGCCGCCGCCAAGAAGGCTTCAGATTTCTGCCAGGTGCTTCCTTTTCTATCATGTTTTTGTTTTTAAAATTTATGGGTGTTTTCATTTATTTTATTGTAATTATTATTCGGAGACAGAAATTCTATTTTAATAAGTAAATTTAAAAAAACAAATAATCGATCCGATGAAATCTCTGCTGGTGAACGCAATTCGATTTTAATAAGTAAATTAAAAAAATATATAATCGGATCCGATGAAATCGCTGCTCGTGAACGCAATTCAAAGAAACGCACAATCAGCCGATCCTAATATTTTGTTTTTCAATTTTTCCCCTTAATTTACATGATATTATCCGATTTTTTCTCACAGTTATTGTTGTAATAATCAAGCCGTGAATTCTTGAACCCAAATTTATTTTATTTTATTTTTTAGTTTTATTTTTAAGTGGAGAATAGAAATCAATTCAAATCTTTTAGGCTCGATCGATCATTTGTTAATCAGTTTATGCAGCAGCTGGAGTGGAAGGGATATTACTGCCGGAACGGCCGAAAAATGAGCTGTTTGGTTGATTCTTATTTTTTGGAATTTACTGAATTCTTCAAAATTATTGTGTTTTTAACAATAATACGATATCCTTGGGTTTCATAATTTGGAAAGAACTTTAAATTTAGCTCACACATGGAAAAAAGAAAGAAAGAAAAGAACTTTAAATTTTATAATTTGGTCATGTTAATGCTCGTCGTTTTCTTCATTTTCCTAGCTTAAAACATCCTAGACAATCTCTTTGGGATGGGTTATTGTTTGTGGCCTCTTCATGTTCTATTTGCTGGGGTATTTAGACTGCTGATATTCATCGGGGGATTGAAAAGCCTTGTTTTATGACTTTGTTTTGTTTTCTTCTTCTTTCTTTATTCTTTTGGGGATTAAACCATTTGTTTTGTATTCTCCTCTTTCTATTTACACTCCTTGCTCCCTACAACATTTATTCTTTCAGAAAAGTAAATACATACATAAATAACAACAGGAGGGGAGGGGGAGGGGGTTTGACAGTATGTATTTGCAGGCGAGTAAAAATTTCAAGGTTAATCTATTGCTGCATGAAGCTTGTTCTGCTTTAAATTTCAAGGTTAATCTATTGCTATGAGCATACTGTTTCAATTTAAAACTCGAGTTGCAAATGAACTTAAATGAATGGTGTTGGATTTGGGCCTTCTATTTGTTTTAACTTCTACAGGGTTGAAATGATAGTGATCTTAAAGTAGAAAAGCAGCAGACAAAAATCAATTAGCCACATTCGTGTATGGCTTCCTAGTTTCTCAGCATAAAGTTGAATGTTTTGTTGACCTCTCTACATTCAAAATCATATAGACAGCTACTGCTGGCACTTGCAGTAGCCAATGAACACTGTAGAGTATATATTGCAGCGTGAGATAAGGTTATCTCATTGCATTTTCATAAATTAAAGGGATTTCTCTTCTTTTCTTTGTCAATTATAGTGCATGTATAAGAGTTTTCTTACTCAGAGTAAATGCTATTGTAATGTTTTCACAGAGTTCCCCTGGTTTGCAACTAATTCACTTTTATATCTTGGAGCATAGCCATAAATGGAAGGTTCTTCCAAGTCAAGAAATTTAACCATGAAGCTCGTAACTAGAATTTTAGACAGAAGGGTGGCCAAGTGAACTCCTATACCCTGTACCTCTGGAATAATACGGGGAAAGGAAGTAAAAATAGATGCATGTATTCCGATGCCATTTATTACTTGACCGACACTTGGCTATATCATTATTTGTTTTGACTTTTTGCCAGTGATTCCGTTGTATGCATTTCTGATATTGGTGTGGTTTATGAGTTCACAATTCTTTCTCACTGCTGCTAACTTCTCTGTACCTGCCTTGGCGTTAAAAATTAAATGTAATGTCTTAGATGTGCAGAATAGAGATATTAAAGAGGCATCTTCCGTTTTCTGGTCAAGAGGGATTACAAGAACTCAAGAAAATTGCTTTACGGTTTGAGGAAAAGATTTATATTGCCGCCACCAGTCAGGTATTCGGCTAATGCTAAGTTCAATAATTTCGATATTCTCTAGACATGAATATACACATGCATAAGTGTGTGGATTTATGCATGTACACGTGTGTGTAGTGTGTCCGCACTTCCTCACTAGTCATTCTGTAGAAGTTCACATCTTTTCGTTAGTTCTCTTTACAGGTGTTTTATTTAGAGTGACCAAGGTCATTTTCAAGTACAAGGGAAGTGTGCAAAATGGAAATAACGAATCAATACATAAATAATTAAATAAAAAGAGAGGACATCGAAGTATATGTTAGGAATCTCGTAAGCTATATATATTAGGAATGGATAATCTGAATACGTTGGCTTTCCTAGTGTAAAACTAAGTCTATAGGATGATAAATGTAAGGTAGTAATTGATTCCTAATCTATGGGAATGACTGTAATGCACTTGTATAAATACATGATAGGATCAATAATACAATTCATTCCAGCAAATTATATTCTCTCCTCATAGTTTACAGTATATCCTCACAGACAATGCAAATACAGAAAGCCTAGCATATTAGTAAGAGCATATATCCCTCTCCCCCCTTCTCTTGTAACATGGACTGCTCAGAGATCTAATGTTTTGTTATTGATATCTAATTTCAGACTGATTATCTGCGTAAAATATCTCTGAAGATGCTTACAATGGAGACCGGGTCTCAAAATACCATACCCACTGGCAATGGTAATGCAGCCAAACATTGAATTTCTAAACATCCGTACCTTTTGTTTTATATTGCTATGTATATACCATGCTTTAATCAAAACATATAATGCAGGAATATCTGCAGATGGCCATTCCCAAAGCGAAAACTAATCTTCCCTAGAATTATAAAGTGCCATTACTACAGTGAGACACTGAGCAGTGAAATAGTGTTTTGTTTTGTTGGTGATAACTAGATCTTTTAAATCTTTTCCCTGTACTTTTGCATTATGCAATAATCTGGTCCCTTCATTAGTTTTTCGTCGGTCAAATGAAGAGCTGTCAGCAATATTTCCTCAATTTGTTCCACTAACTTGACGGTAAAATGTGACTAAAAACTCAATTAATTATTTAAAAAACTTGAGGGATTAATTTGTTTGTTTCACAAAAAACAGACACTGGTTAGATAAAATTTTACTCCATTTTTTATCATCATATTCATGAGTGTTTACTTGTAAATATTTTGGAAGGAACTGGATTATGTTTTGCGCAACATAAAAAAAGTAGTGGAGTAATCGGAATTTCCTCTCATCTTGACTTCTTATCTCTGTCACCTTCTTGAAAGTTATTCTAGCATGACGTGGTTAATATGATAAGTTTGAAGTTAATTTATATGACTGTTAAAAAAATATAATTTGATTTTAGTTTTTTTTAATATTAATACGGTGATATATTGGATTAATCAAGCTTTCATACCTTAATTTTTCAAAACCACAACATGAATAATGGATTCCATCTTGTATATGTTTTTTTAATTAGTTTTTATTTAATAATATGATAACAATAGTTGCTTGTAAAATCAAGCACTAATTAAATGTTAGGGTATTTATTTGAGACTACAATAACATTATAGAAAATAAACCGAAATGTGATCGGTTAAAGGATAAAACTAGAGAAAAGCCTAAAAGGACTCAATTGAAAAAAAAAAATAGAAGGTAGGGTCTAAAAACAAAGGAATAATGATATTGTTATTAAACTTAATCATGATCTCTTGACTTGATTTTTTGTCTAGCATAGGTTTAAAATTAATTCACAAGGGAGTTGTCTATATATGACCTAGTTAACTTGACATGCAAATTAAGGCAACCCAAATGACCAATAAAAGCATGGTTTGGATTTTAAGAAAAAAAAAATCAAGGTGATAATTTTTTTAATATTAAGATGATGATATACTAGATCAACTTGAGCTTCGTGGTTTAACTCATCAAATACACAGCCCAAATCATAAAACTCCATTAGGTTTAAAAACTATTTTTTATATAATAATATGATAACTAAAATAAACACTTATAATATTGAGATCTTAACAAATTTAATGATATTTGCTTGAGACTATGATAACTACATATAAAGAAATTAAAAATAAATTATGATGATTAATTTAAAATCAACAAAATATTAAAGTGAAATATTTGGAAGGAAAAAGGGGGCAAAAATCACTCAATCAAAAGAAGAAAAAATTAGAAGATAGAATTTTATTTTATTTTTTTTAAAGGGGAAGATATGAATAGTGAAGTAGGAGGGAAAAACCTAACTTTTTTAGTATAATAAATAATTTTTAATTAAATTAAAATCTTTATCTCATACAATTAGACCCAAAAGGAGTTAAATAAAAAAGGGAAGAAAATTTCTAAAGACCGATTTGTAAAAAAATGAAAGGAAATGAATGAAAAGACACCAAATCAAGAAGCGAAAAAATATAAAGACCAATTTAAAAAAAACAAAAAAAATATAAAGAGTGAAGGAAGTAGAGAAGCATAATTAACTTTTTTTAGTATAGTAGTTTATTTCTAATTAAATTGAAAACTTTATCTCATATAATTAGGCCAAAAAAGAATTAAACAAAAAAATAAGGACTAATTTGTAAAAAAAAAAAAGGAACCAAATCAAAAAGAAAAAAAATAACTAATTAAAAAAAAAATGCTTCACTATTCATATAAAAATGAAACAACACTATAATATCCAATTAGACAGGTGACCTACATTACGGGCTATCCTAATTGTTTTAAAGCAAAAAAAAAAAACGTTTTGACATTGTCATATGTGAGAAAAATATTTAAAAAAAAAAACATATATGTGTACAAGAGAGGAGAGATTTGGTTTGAGAATGCATGTTAAAAATCTAAACATGAACTAAAACAAAGTGGAATTAAAAAAAAAGTAAACAAAAAACATAAAAGAGATCATTGATTCATTATAGATTATGAGGTAAAACACTATGAATTAACATAATATATTTACTTTTTACCGTTCTCCACACAAAACAATTGCTTTGCTAACAGGGTAAAGTTGTCTTTTTCAATGGATCTAAAGGTTATTTATAAATTGATTGGGGATAATTTAGTAGGGTTACTCATATTTTGCATTTTAAAACTACATCATTGCCCTTGTAAGCAAAAAAAAAAACAACTTGCCTTTTGCTTAAGGTCCATTTTCTCTTTTCTATATTATTTGCACAGTTAAATAATGTCAATACCCCTGAGAGTTAAAAAATATTGACCTTGACATGAGGCATTTTTTAGTCTTTTTCATGTTTTGTATACTGTAAAATGATAAAGTTAACCTTAGAATAAAAAAATCTAAAGTTGAAATGGGATGGTGTTTTCATCTTTGAAATATAGCTTTTTTTTGTAATATTTAGATCCTCTTAGGGGCAATTTAGTAATTTAAAGTATTGAAATATTAATAAATCAATAAAAAAAGCTAACATGTGCGTAACACGTGTCAGCATGTAATAGTCCACCACATCATTCAAGAGGCGTGTGATAGTCCAACGTGTAATGTGAAAGTGTAGTTGATGGCGTGACGTGTTGTTATATTTGTAGTGGTTCGACGGTGATAGAGTTTTTTTCTCCTCCCCCTCTCTCTTGGGCTTTAATATTCACGCTAAGCCTTTAAAATTTTAATTGTATCCTTCAGATTGTATTTATATTAAGTTTGATTCTTATTATTTTGATTTCTATTTATTTTGATTTTGATGCTTTTTGAAGAAAATGTTTTTCAATTTAATCCCTCAACATTTTATTTCATTTAATTTTTGTGTTAAAATTGGTTTCCATTCTTTTTATTACTGTTTTTTGTCATTTTTTTTTATTTTATCCTTCAACATTTTATTTTATTTGCAATTTTGGTTCTTATTTTTTTTATTGCTCTTTTGTTTATCATTTTCTTCATTTATTTTGTTTTTCAATTTAATCCCTCACTATTTTCTTTCAAAGATTTTCTGTATAAGAATATGTCCTCATTGTTTGGATTTTTAGTTTTTTATGATTGATAATTTTGCTTCATTATCTTTTGTTGTCTTTAATCTATAAGTAATCCCAATCTTATAACTCACTCTACTAATTTTGAATATCAACTCGTTAATTTTAAGTTTGGTATTTTTTTAAGTTCTTTTTGAAATTTTTTTTTATTTTTTATCATCAACCTTGAGTTACTGGGCTTTAAACTTTGTTATTTGTTTTGTTTTTTTTAAGGTTATTTCTATTTTATATCCCAGGTTGTGGATAAATTAAGTTAACCTAGGTTGATTCAATTTTTTTTTAATTGATTTTTTTAATCTTATCATTTGGCATTACATTATTAGCGTTTGAGTTTTATGAATTTTGTCACTTTTATCTTAGGGGTTTTTTTTCATCTTTTTGTTATTGATTAACTTTGGTCTTGACTTTTGGCAATGTTTGGATAAAAACATGACTGCCGTAATGAATTTATAGACTTGCAGACTATAAATTATTTCAGTTTCTCTAATCACAGTGGCTATTATCCAACCAATAATCTTGGCAGTTCAATAGAGAACAATAATAGCATGAAAAAGTAGCATGATCTGTCAAATATGCAAGAGTTCATTGCAAAAAGAGAAATTAATGAACATCTAACAAGCAATGTTCAAGCCATCTAAAGCAGACAATGCAAGTTTCTGTTTTTTTTTTCCTACTAATTCCAGACTAAGATAATCAGGCCTAATCTATTGTTCTAGCAAACAATGCTCAAGCCATCTAAAGCAGACAATGCAAGTTCCTTTTCTTTTTTTCCTGCCAATTTCAGACCAAGATAATCAAACCCAATATGTTGTTCTAGCGAACAATGCTCAAGCCATCTAAAGCAGACAATGCAAGTTCCTTTTCTTTTTTTCCTGCCAATTTCAGACCAAGATAATCAAACCCAATATGTTGTTCTAGCGAACAATGCTCAAGCCATCTAAAGTAGAGAATGTAAGTTTCTTTCTCTTTTTTTTTTTTCATGTCAATTCCAGACCAAGATAATTAGACCCAATCTATTGCTGTGAATTACAACGAAAAGGAAAAAGACAATAAAAGCTATCATCAATAAACATAAGCAACCAAAGTGCAAGCCACTCAAATTGTTAATGGAAGTTGGAAAAGCAAATCTAGTATCTCATTGCTTCCTTATGAACTCCAGGCTAAAAGTAACAGTTGAACCAATGTCTTCTGAACATAAGATTTAAAGTAGCTGGTGGAAAATTTTCTTTTCAGCATCATAAGAAGTAGAAGAATTGAAACGTAAACAACAAATGCTAAGGCAAATTGAGAGGGAGAAGAATGAACAATGGAATGAAAAGTAACTCTTAAACGAAAGATCAATCATCATATTTTAGACAAAGCCATAGTAAGAAAGCTAAGCATGCCAAAGTTCTTTAATATGTATGTGTGAGAAAAAAAGGGCGATGTTCATGTAATTGTAACCTAAGTTGTTGATTCCAAGAGTACATTTGAGAGCTTCATCTAGAAATAAAATTAACATGGAATGTTAAAAACAATCAGTTGAGAAATGAAAGACGCAATGCATGGCTAAACCAATGGAAGCTAAAAAGCTAATGATGTCCCTAGTAATTAAGCAATTGTTGCCGCAATGACATATGCCTAATTAGAGATAGATTTGAATTTACATATTAGTATTATCATATATTTTGTATTGTCGTTTAAAAATAAATATTTTCCTTATATGGAGTTAAGTGTTTTTAATTTTATCATGTAAAATTTATATATTTTTTCAAAATTAATACAATATACAGTTAAACATCTATAAATTAATATCATTGAGACCATGAGATTTATTAATTAATCAAAGATATTATTAATACAATATATACTTATACATTAATCAATAAAAAAAATTATTTTTTCAAAAACATTGAACTTAATACATATATTGTGTATTCTGATTATACAAATATTATCTAATCATTAAATTATGAATTTTCATAATTCTATATATTTATTTAAATAAAACAAGTTCAAGAATTAATGTAATCAATCTTGTTAATTAATGAAAGTCATGTATGTATCTATTTTTGCAAATTGGATGCATACTTATTGAATATTAAGTCAAGCAAAAAATCTATAAAAAAGAATATAAAAGTGAGCCAAACAACAATATTAAAAACGAATAAGAGGTAGAATATCCATTAACTAATACCAAAGGACACAAAATCACAAAAATTCATGAAACTACATAAGGCTCTCTATAAGGGGGTTTGTTCAATACCAAGAAATTAAACATTTAAAAAAAAAACTAAATGAATTGTTTAAAAAGTTAAAAGAAAATAAATGCACTTTTGTCCACAGCAACAACAACTATAATAAAATGCTGGGCTGTAGAATAGAGATGATTAGAGTAAGCGTTTAACATTGAGAGAAAGAAGCCTACAAAGCACCCATTAAGGAAATTAAAGAGAAAATTAAGGGAAAGAAATGTAGATTAATTGATACAGAGGCTCGCCTTGTTCCAGACCAGCGCGAGACTGTAGAGAAGAATCCAGACGAACCAAGAGCAAAAAATGCTGTAGAGATAATCATGATAGAGACAAATTCATCCACGAATAATAGACACTAGTTATATAAATTTTACTCAAATTTCTTTCAATATTTCCTCAATTTGTTCCACTAACTTGACGTAAAATGTGATTAAAGAATCAATTAATTATTTAAAAAACTTGAGGGATTAATTTGTTTGTTTCACAAAAAACAGACACTAGTTATATAAATTTCACTCAAATTTTTTATCATCATATGCGTGAATGAAATTAGAAGAATTAATAAGTTTGCGGACTTAATTAAACTTTGATTTAATTAATTAAATAAATTCTGGATTTAATTGAAATTAATCCAAGGGTAAAATTAAAAATTTATTTGATTAAGGGGCCCAATTGATATTTTTTTTATGAGAGGGATATTTTTTTTTTAAAAAACCAGACTGCTTCATAGTTTCTGCAGTCTTCACAAGATGAGTGCTATCCATTTTCAAGTAATGCAGCAAAGCATGTATGATAAGTAGTATATATAAACTATGAATGTACAGTAAGTATATTCAACGAATGCAATAAAAAAAAATTATTCAACGAAAATGAAGTGAATGAAAATTAGTGCACAAATCAAGTGTTCAGCGGTTCAAATATGAGCCATAGTGAGTTGGAGACTTGGATTATCGACGTTTAGTTTCCACTATCCTTGAGTTATTATTAAATTCTCCTCCACTGCATACAAAGTAACATAAAAATTTAATCCCTACTTACCTGTACACGTGTACCCTCTACGATGATTGATGGGATATGAGAAATCTTAGGCCACTCGGAGCCATTCTCCTTTCTACAATTTTCTGATAAAAGTGGGCATTCTGAAATCCCCAATTCCTTTAATTTGGATTGGCGTTGAATGGCTGTTGAGCTTGGCATATACTTGAGATTCTTGCAATCCCAAATCCAGAGAGATCGAAGAGAAGAAAGGTTGGCCAGCCATTCTGGCAATGCTTCCTCAAATTCCTGTCCCTTGAAATCACATATCCACAGTGACTCAAGGGCAGTGAGGTGTTGTAGTTCGTGTGGTACACTCTTCAGTTTATCCCATCCCCGTATCCATAGTCTTTCAAGGGACCCACTCAAGTTGAGGTGTTGGATTGAGTTTAAAACTCCGGCAGGAAAAGCCTCCAGCTTCTCTGAGTAGCCACCGATGCTCAATTCCTTCAGTTGGGTGAAGCCGCCTAAGCAATCCTCCTCTGGGAAATGACTCAAACTCCGACACCCACTGATCTCTAAAAGAACAAGAGAAGGTAATTGTCGTAAAGCATGCCAATCAAAACTTTTGAGCTGATCACAACCTCTAATCACTAATCTTCGAAGCGAAGACAATTCTTGCAAATCACTGATGTGGATAAGCTCTTTGCAATACTCTATCCGCAATTCCTCTAGAGATGCGCAACATTGTAGTCCGCTTGGAAGAGCTCCCATTTTACATCTATAAATAAACAAGTTCTTCAAAGAATATTTCAATTCTCGGAAATCACCAGGAATGGAGATCAACTCAGGGCAGTTCCATATGATCAATTCCACCAGAGCTGTGGAGTGTTGTACGCTTGGAATGGATCCTAGCTTCTCACAATTAATTATCATCAAAATTCTAAGAGATGTGAAGCCATGAAATTCACCACATAAATATCTCAGTTCATCACATTTTCGAATTACAAAGTGTACAAGAGATGAAGGGTGACATATCAGAATGCTTTTCAACATGCCACACCCCTCAATGCACAAGTTTTCAAGACAAGGGAAACTTGATCACCTTCTCCACCTGGTACCATCCATTCTTCAAGACCATCCATACTGGATAGAGTGAGTTCTTTCAGTGCTGGAAACAGCACTGCTGCCCTGCCACTACTACTATAGAACTCATTGCCTATACATTTCACACTAGGCATTCCAGTTATGTGAAGAATCTTAAGGCGAGGAAGACATCCAAGTGTTGGGAGTTGTCTGCTCTTGCTGCAACCGTTCAATGTTAGGACCGTCAGATTATTGAGTTCCAATGTAGACATCCATGATGGGAAATATTCACCACAGTAGCCCTTAATTGTCAAGCTTCTTATGTCTGGGTGAGGTTGCAGGCCTTCCAGCGCATCCTCTCTGTTAACACTATTGTTACCATTATCACTCCATTCAAACACCAATTTGTTCATTCTTTTTTTCACACAGTTTTTGCCTTCTCAGCTTCTTCTTTGTCTCTAACTTGCTCAAGCTTGCATATCTTCAATGCTCCTCTTAGTTCATTCAAACATCCCAGCTCTTCTACCATATGATTTGGACCCACAACAAAAAAAGGCAGAGTTTGAATGCGTGTTAAGAGTCTCACCTCAGCTGGCACTAGCTTTGGATCATCAAAATGAAGATGTCGCAAGCTGACTAAATTTCTCATTTTCTTGGGAAGCTTTTCTAGTGACTTGCAATCAGTAAATCTTAATGTTTCTAAAAGGTAGAGCTTGGTGATGGATTCTGGCAATATTTTAATAGCAGTATCGGAGACATCAAGATATCTCAAATGTCTCAGCTTGCAAATTGAATCTGGTAACTCTGTGATATCAGACCGTCGCAATTTGAGAGTTCTCAACCTGTTGAATTTCCAAGACCCATTTAATACATCAACCATTGAGAAAACATTATGCAATTTTGTAGCATAACCCGCTTTTAATGCTGACTCAACATCTCCACATGAAATGAGATTGAGATGACGAATATGAGATGCGCCATCTACAGCTGAATCCGCCTCCAATGCAAGGTCATGCACAAGATCATGCATCTTGCAACTTGTTACGATCTCATACTCATTCCTTTCAACATCTTGGAAAAAGGAATTTGCAAGCAAGTCATTGAAACACTTGCTGCCTTCGTCTTCCATCCTCCCATTTGATGGCCTTGCAAAACCTTCAGCCATCCAAAGTTGAATTAGCTCTTCCCTTTCAATTTCAAAATCTTTAGGAAAAATGGAACAGTATGCAAAACATTTTTTCAATGTTGGCGATGACAAGTAATCGAAACTTAATCTCAATACGCGGAAAGCTTTATTTCCATCATGAGAATCCCAAATTCTACTGTTTAGAATTGACTTCCACTCCTGAGTCTCCTTTTGCCGCAACGTTCCTCCCAAAACAGTAGCAAGCAACGGAAGCCCTCCACATTTCTTTGCAATATCTTTTCCAATAACCTCCAAGTCTGAAGCTATTGTTTCTCGTCCACCCCTACTCACTTTTTGCTTGATAATGGACCAACATTGATCACCTGATAGTCTCCCTGGTTCATGCTGAATCCCAGGAGAAGTCTCCATCATGTCTGCTACTTTCTTACTGCGGGTTGTAACAACAACAGCATTCCCATTCTTGCTGTTAATTTTTAACAGTTGCTCCTTCAAATCATCCCACTATCTTGGTCTTCATTCCACACATCATCAAGAACAAGAAAAAATGTCTTCTTTTCCAGCTTTTTCTTAAGGTTTTCCATAATTGCATTTAGGTTGCTCAACCCACCCGTATTTTTGTCAATCATTTGCAACATTGCTCCTAAAATCTTCACTTTATTAAAATCATTAGAAACGCAAACCCATAGAGGCACATCAAAATGTTTTCTCTCCCTCACTGCTTCACAAAGCTTGTTTGCTACAGTAGTCTTTCCAAGGCCAACCATCCCCACTATAGGGACAACCGAAAGGACATGGTGTTCGGTCAAGCTAGTCAGCATATCCATAACTACAGAGACATCATCCTTCCTTCCTACAATTTCTGAGCTGTCAAGGAAGGAATCTGTCTCTCGATCTGGACCCCAACTAACTTCTTGAGCACTATCTACAGGTAGAGATGTCAATCCAAGCCCAAATCCGGATGCATCTTTCCGGATTTCATCCAGGGCTTCATTGATCTTCTTAACTTTTTGACCCATAATCAAACGGAATGCAATGGGGTTGTGGAGTGAAAAGCAGTCACGTACCTTTCCCTTCTTTTGTTCTTTGCGGAGAATCTCATACGCAAACTCGTCTAGAACATCTTCAGCATCATAAGCTACAACCTGTAGGTTCTGCAGCCAACGCTTCACAGACTCCTCTGTTACTGCCCTTCTGGCTGCGTCTTGGAGCACATCTTTGATCATGGTCAAGGACTGGTTGAACTTTCGCAGCTTGCCCTCCAATCCCCAAGCAAGTCTGATCCCTTCAGCAGCAATGGAACTCAGCCTTTTCAAAGTCTCCTCCATGGCAAACGTAAGAAGAAGCTCTGCTGCCATTTTTTATTTTTTTTTGGGGAATCAAAGAAGATATTTTGAGCACAAAAGAGAGAGAAGTATGGTGTGAAATAATAAAAGATGAAACGAAGAGTGTTTTGAAATGATGAGATACATTCAATTTTAGAGCATAGTTGCATGAGGGTCCCTTCCTCCCCAATTGATTTAAAGTGGATACAGTTCAAATTTCATATCTTTACAAGGGAAGTTGTAAGAGGGATGGTTGGATCAAGCATTGTAGTCAAAGCATTGTAGTCAAAGCATCTACAAAAGGTACTCCAGCAAAAGCAAATTTAAAAACAAATCAGGCCTCATATTAAGGACGGAGCCGATAAGCAACCCCCCTGCATTCCTTCCTTCAATACACAGTTTTTCCTTTGGACAGAACCTCTGTTCTATTGAATACTCAGCACAAGCAATAATATCTGTGAAAGTATTCTTTTTCTTTAAGGTAACAAAGCCCTTGGAGGCTTAGAAGGAGATATAAATGAAAAAACTTGATATATATATATATATATATATATAAGGAAAGAGGGATCTGAAAATTGAGGGTGATTGACAGCTGGAGAGAAGAAAAGGGAAAGAAGAAAAAAGAGAAAAAAGGGAAAGATAAAAGGAAGGAAAAGAGAGTTAAAGAAAATAACTATAAAGGTAAAATTTAGGTTTTGATATATATAAATATTTTTTTTTAGCTTTAAATTTTTGTTTTGTTGAATATTAGTGTTTTGAAGATTTTGTTTTTAGTTCATTGATAAATTAATTTGAATGTTATGAGTTGTTTGTTATGAGTAATTAATTATATAGTTGATTTTGGAAGATTTTAGGTAAAAATAATGATTTTGAGTTATGATTTGTTTAAATGATGAATTTGAGTTAAAAATCTTGATATGACAGTAGGTGATCTGTGAAAATTCTGGTTTGAGGTCGAACATGACAAACTTTTAGTTTGGTCCCTTAATTTGTAAAAATTATAGTTTAGTCCCCAAACTTTGAAAACATTACAGATTGATCCTTGGAGCATAGTCCAACATTCTAGACAGAATTAAAGATGAATTATGGGCAGAATTTCAGTATAGTTATGAATTTATGACATTTTCAATTTGGTCCTCCTCTTTGGAAAAATTACAATTTGACCCTAAAATTTTGATAAAATTTCAGAATGGTCCCTGGAGCATAATTAGAGATTCTGGACAGAATTGAAGATGAATTTCCAGCATAGTTATGAATTTATGACATTTTTAGTTTGGTCCTTTAATTTGACAAAATTGCAATTTGACCCATAAAATATGATAAAATTCCAGATTGGTCCCTAGCTGTAATATTAATTTGTTCATCTTGGTTTGATGAATAATTGAGTGTTATTTAGTGAATTATCATCAAGTCTTATTTTTTTTTTCTTATGAATTAGATTTCAAAAAAACCATTTAATTTTTGGGTTTTGGAAAAAAATTATCAGTTTAGTTCAAAAACATAAAAGGTTATAGAATATGCTTTTAGTTAAGTGTGTTAAATAAATTATACATTTTTTATTTTTATAAAAATCAAGAATCTTTGAGCAGCTTGGAGGACTTGGATTTAAACAGCAACAATATTAAGAAATTGGTAACCTAGGAGGTAAGTAGCACATTCACATCAAGATAGACGAGAATTTCTTCAGCTAAGTAATTGGTATAGCAACTTCACTTTCAGGGATTATTCTGTATGTTCAACTGTTTTTATTCATGAATATTTTCATGGCAATAATTGCTATGAAACAATGCACCATCTCTTCAACTACTGAGCTTTCCTTTATATTTACAGCTCTAATTTGGGATAGCAATGTCTCTGACATGAAGTTTGGATGGCTTGATCTCTTTGCATCAAGAATGTCAAGTTACTTAAATGTATTATTCACAAGGTGACTACAAGAGACACATTGGATGGTGCTGGGCCCATGAAAGCTTGATCTGTTTTTTGTTCGTTGTTCACTTGAGGATTTGTAGATTGTTCCGTTCGATCCTCTGTCCTTGGATCATGCATGGGTGTTTTGACATGTACTTATTTCACTCATAATAAAGTGCTTCCCATTATTAGTGCTTTATTTTTTAATCCAAACCTTGGTTTTTTACCTGGATCAATTTGAACTGAAAGAAGTACCAAAATCTAGTGTTTCAGGTACTGTGTCATCTTGCCTGTTCTTGTGGAGCTTTCTATGACAATGACTCAGGGTTGAAGAAGAAAGCTATGCAGACTACTCTCTAGAGAGAGTTATGCTACTAGTACCAGCCGAGGCGTAACACGCTTTTATAAGCAGAAATGACCGATTTATTCTAGATTATAGGATATTGATAATTTGCTTTAATATGCAGAAATCATTCTTTCATAAATTTAATATGTTTTTTTAGTTAATATCAATTGGCTCAGGAATATTTTTATATTTAAATAAATGTTAAATATTATTAAAAAAGTAAACTTATTGGTGTATAAATCAACATGCTAGTGGATGACTCGTATGCTTTTCGAGCATTATGTGCAGGGCTGTTTAGTGAACAAACACTATCTATAGTAGATGTATTTGAATTGTTTTGGTGTTCTTTTTGTGATGCGACAATGCATATGGCCATCACTCTGGTCTCGGTGTCAATAGTTTTTTTTTTCCTTCATTTATCCTTTTCAATTTCAATCCTACCTTATAAAATTTCAAAAGCAATCTTGTGATTTTATTCTTTTATATTTGATTTTTATTCTTTTAATTACTTTTTTATTTATTTAAAGTAATTTATAAATTTGAAATTCTTTTTCATTTTTATCCCTCTTTAATTTTTTTTCATCTTTTAATTAATTTTGATCTCTATTATTTTAACTTCTATTTGTTTTATTTGAAATAATTTCTTAAATTTTTTTTTTTTTACAATTTTATCCTTCTTAGGTTTTATTTAATAGCAAATTTAATCCTCATTTTTTTTTTTTTTTTTTTTCACTTTGGCAAATTTTTTTAAATTGATTTTTTTTCTTCGATTTTATCCTTCAACATTAAATTAGTTAGGAATTAAGACCTCATTCTTTTAATTTTCATTTTTTTTATTTTAGAAAATTTTTTAAAATTGATTTTTTATATATAATTTCATCCTCATTTTATTTTCCTATCAAATTTGATCATTATTCTTTTGATTGCTACCTTTTCACTTTGATAGTTTTTTTAAAAGTTTTTTTTTTAATTTTATCCTTCAATATTAAATTAATTAGAAATTGAGCTTATCTGTGAAGCCTGAGAATAAAGTATACAAAAAAAAGGGGGAGTTTATAATAATTTAAAAATGTTGTTATATATATATATATATATATATATATATAAAATAGAAGGGGCTAAAATAAGAAAAAGGGAGAAAGATGGGACCAAAATGAATTAAGAAGAAATGGGACTATAAATACCCATCTCTTCTCTCATTCATGACCGGGGAGGTAACAAAAAGAAAAGGGGAGGGAAATTTTTCAGATTTTCCTTCACCAAGCCTAGGAGAAAACACCTAAATTTCTATACCAACACAAACCTTAGAATTTCTACGTGGGAAGACAAACTTGGGCAAGAGATTTGCAAGAAGAAAAGTGACAGATTTCTAAGAGAAGAGGGGGTGGGAGGCTGGCTGCTTGTAGAGAAGAAAGGGGTTATGAAACTTTAATCAAATCAGAAAATCAAACCTAAATTTTCCTCCAAGTATGAAGCTCTAAACCAATTGGGAAAGCTAAATTAAATTCATGCAAGAATTGTGCATTAATTTGAAGTTCGAAAGATTAGGGTCCTTGAGTAAAATTTGGGGAAATATGGAATTGATTGGAATTAAATGAGTTGAGCAGCATAGGTTGCCTAAAAAGGATGGAATTATGCAAAGAAGATTTCAACAAAATCAAAGATTATGGGGGAAATAGTGGCCGGCCATGGGATCTAAGGAAAGAAAGGAAATGTTGATAAATTGCGTTGTTTTCATTATTGAAAAAATTAAAATAGGTTTCAGGAGGTGAATAATAAGTAAATGTGGTAATTAAGAGTGTGTGTGTGTGTGTATAATAAAAAAAGAGAGAGAGAGAGAGAGAGAGAAGGAACTGATTTAAGGACCGGCCACTGGAGAGGAAGGAAAAACAAAACAGGGGAAGAGAACGTATGACTCCCCTGTTAATTAATTAAGTGTGTTGATGTAGTATAATTACAAATTGTAACTTATAAGGGAGAGGAACCTATGTTCCAGGTAAGGAAAACATGGCTGAAATTGATGGGAAGTAGGATTGGAGATAAAAATTGTAAGTGCCTTCTCTATTGACATAACAGGGCAGGTTCATTTCCCTGGTTCCTAAGGGAATCTGGACCTGAAGATGATATAATTTAGGGAGGGTCCATTCATAGAAGCTGTAGCTGGGAGTGTTAGCTTTCCAACGAGTCCGACCCCGCCTAATTTGGAGTCCTGGAACTCCAGATACAAATGAAAATCTGAGGAGAGGTCGAGCTGCCACCCTGGTTGGCAGTTTCAGCCAAGTTGATAAAACGGCGAAATTTAGCCGTATTAAGGGTAGAATTTGTTTTCTCGCCCTTCATAAAGTGTGTCTTGATCTTCAAAAGAAGAAGAAGAAGAAGAATAAAACTGTGATCAAAATTGAATTTATGATGTCCATTTGGACTACAAATGGGTCAAAAATGTAAAAGGATAATAATGAGGAATGTAAGTGAGAAAGAAAAGATTGATAAAAGAGAAATGAATATTATTGCCATTTCTACTATTGTGTTGTGATATGTGGACTAATATGGAATAATGATGGTGTTTGTGGTTTCAGGAGGAATCGCGGGAGGAGTACAACAACAACAGGGGAACACAAGTCGAGCATCTATAGCAGGTAGGTACTTGGTACCTATATCTCCTCTTGCTAATAATTATTTTAACTAATTATTAAACTATATAAAAAAGAAAAAAAGAAAGAAAGAAAGACTTGGTGCATATTGATGAGGAAAAGAAAAGGGGGGAAAGGAAAGGTTGAATGACGGGAAAATTAGAAATGAAGGACTAAATTTAAATTATGGTTCCTTTTGGAGGAAATGAACAGTGACAATGAATTTTGATAATGATTATTTCTCGAATTTGATTAGCTTGTCCCTGATATGGGAGGCTAATGATGTTAGCCAAGCTGGTTAACATCAGCATTACTGGTACGTGGGGGGAGAAATATGAAACTTGATTAGCTATTCGGGTTCAGAATAGTTAATGATATCAGCGGGTGACGTTGATATTGGCAAAATTTATAGACTTGATTAACTATTCGGATTCAGAATAGTTAATGATATCGGCGGGTGTCGTCGATATCGGCAAAACTTATAAACTTGATTAGCTTTCCGAGGTGAAAGCTAATGATGTCAAGAATCCTTGACATCGGCATACCCGAGGACCTCCCAAGGTAGCATAGAACAGTGATTAATTATTTCGGTCCAAAAATATTTAATGACACCAACAGTCGTGTTAGTGTCAGCATTTTCATGAGTCTGATTAGTTGACCCCAGGATGGACAACTAAAGACACTAATGGAGGTTGTTAGTGTCGGTATAGTCTTCCTAATGTGGGGAGAAGTAGTTAAAGGAAATAAACTGGATAATCCTCAAAAGGGATGGTGGTGGTGTATTGAAATTGCATATGACTCAAGTAGGTAGATGTGTTATATAAATTTTCTTCCGTGAATTGTTTGTATTTTAGTTATTTTTAATTTTATGGAAAATTTATGTTTTGCAGGTCCCTCCCATTCACGCTAGGAGTAGAATTTAGGTTACTTATCCCTTTTGTATAAGTTAGGAACTTAGGGATCTTCCATGTAATTTTGTTATGCAGCAAACATGTAACCTGGACAAAATAATATTAGTAGCTTATGTTCAGAACGCCAAACTGTGTTGTGATTATATATTAAATTTTAGTGCTTGGATGGTCCTCTTAATTACTAATTCATGCATGTGATATGAGATGGAGATTGAGAATGAAGATTTGTCCTAAGTATATTCTCAAATGAATAAAATGATTGAATGTAGAAATAATGGATGTGATTATGGGTGGGATGTGAGTATAATTGTGTGCAGGATAAATTATCGATAACTTGGGATCTCTCAGTATAGGGGAGACTCTGCCGAAATTTCGTTAGAAATTTTGGTGAATTTAATCAAAAAAAAAAATTTGCTCCATTTACCCCTTATGTAGGAGTTAAATGAATATATATATTGATTGAATTTTTTTGAGGTTGTTACATTATTTATTGAGTCCATGTTTAGGATTTCACGCATGCGAGTTTTAAATATTAAATCAAGGTTCACTTGTGTTTGCTTTTTTTTTTTTTTTTTTCTGGTTTTAAGCTCATGTTTTTTTTTTTTTTCAGTTTTATCCTTCAACATTTACTCAATTGGATATCGGACTCTATTATTTTAATTTATTTTTTTTCTATATAATTTTTTGCTAATTTTGAAAATAGCCAAGGTTATCTTAGTTCTTTTTATTTATCTTTCCATGTTGAATTTAATTTGGAAAATTTTTTAAATTAATTGTTTTTTTTGATTTTATTTTTCAATATTAAACTTGTTGGTAATTAATTTCTTTTTCAGTTATATCTTTCAAAAAATTAAATTTTCTTATATTAGGCTTCATTATTTTCTTCTCTCCTTTAGATTTCTTTATCTTGATCTCATCACATAAACAATGAGTTTGGCAGGTTAATTTAAGTTGGCTCGGGTTTTTTTACGAACTTTTTTTAATTTAATATTTATTACATTTTGTTCTTTAGCATTAAGTTATTTTCAAATTAAGTTTTGTAATTTTTTCTAGTTTGCTGATTTTTTTGTCCTTTTTTTTAATCAATTTAAATCCCCTATTTTTGATTTATTTAGAATCGGACTTTATTTCAGTCAGGTCTGTATTCTGATTCATATCTTTTTTATTTTTTAAAAATACACTTGCATCACCCATGTTTTTTTGGAACCAATAAAATGAACCTGACTTGCAAAGTAGCACGAAACCACAAATCTATTACTTATACTAAAACTAATACCATTTTTATGATCGGAACACTCGGTCTTGCTCATGTTAGTTTTTTGGTATTGTTTTCATCCATATGGATTACTAATTATTATGGATAATGAATTATAATTTACTTTAACATGTTAAATTTCCTTCAATGTTGATTTAATACAATGAAAATGCAAAAAATTATAATACAAAGTATGTTGTCACATGATACAAAAGTTAACTCTTAAACACATAAAAACGAATTCAAAATGATTACGTCAAAAGCACATGACTTTATATATATATATATAAATTAAAATTATTATTAAATAAAAAAAGAAGCTAAATCATGTGATTCATCAAAACTCATGAAACTGTGAATTGTAATAGTACCTTGAGGTAGCAGTGCTTTTTATCTTCCTTTTCCTCTGCTTAACTTCTGCCATGCTCAGGTATCTCAAATTTGACACGGGCGGGTTGGCTGTTGCAGCTGCTTGGCTGGCCTTTCATCACCTGTTTTTTTAGGATTGATGGGTTGTGGAGAGTTTTTGTTTGGCTGTGGCTCAACTTTTGTTGTCAATGCAGAATCATTGTGTATTAAATGAGTGGGGCAGCAACATCCTTACACACTTATTTGCCCTCACCTTGGGTCTCTCTCCAGCAATGGAAGAGCTGCTACTGTTTGCTTGGGGATTAGCATTTAGTTCGTTTGAGACAATCCTTTCCACTCCCAGCATATGTTTTTGCTTTTGTCAGACTATGTTCTCCTTTTATTCCAACTAGAATTCGGTTATTTCCCTATTCAGTTTTAGTTTGCAGGGCAAGACTTCATCTTCTGGTTTGTAATGTCGCTATCTCAGTTCATGTCATACCCCTTTGCTGGGGGTGTTTTTGGTTTTTCCTTTTTTAGTGATGGCATATCAGTTCTTGAGAGTCTTTGTCGCAAGGACTTTTCTTGAGGCTGGGTCTTGAATTTCCAATTAGCTCTTCATTTCTTGTTTTGTTTTGCTTTCAAGTCTGGGCATCACTCTTTGGCCATTTGTTGCTACGCCATCATTGTAGTCTTCTTCGTTTTCCTCCATTGCTTCTTCTCTTATTCTTGGGTTTCCCATGCTTTCACATATTTTTGTGGGTTGGAGTAGATAGATTTATTTGCATTTTGTCTTGGTTTTCTTTCATGCCTCTCTCTTGGGTTTTTTTAGCTTTCTGTTCTGTTCATATGGTTTTCTACCATTGGTGCTCATTTTTCTAGAACTCCTCTTCCTTTATTTTGATTAACTTGCTTTTGTTTTTTATTTTTTTTCTGTTGATTTCATTGAGTTTATCTTCCTGATTTTTTAGTTTCTTTTCTTTTAATGCAGGTTTGTGTTGTGTTATCACTATCTCTGCAGAATCCTTTTTCGGTTGGATTGCTGGAGCTTTTCATTCCTTAGTGGATGTTCTTCTTTCCCAGGTTCTTTCTCTTTTCATTGCCTTTTGGTTTTTGTCGTATTCATTATGTTATTCTGCCAGTGGTTTTGAGTTTTAGTTGAATGTTCATTACAAAAAAAGAGAGGTGTGACATTATCATTGTTCATCCATATTGTACTTCATGTGGATTAGAACAGTTCTTCATTCGTTTCTCATTTTAGGTGTCGATGGTCCACATCTGGGCGTGGCTTACGTGGCTTCTTTTTTTTTTTTTTTTTTTTTTTGGTGTCGTTGTTGGTTTGTTTCTGTCTAATTAGCGCGGGTTATTGGCTGCTCTGTTGCTTGCCAACCATGTGCTTGCTTTTGCTTTTGCTTTTGCTTTTGCTTCATGAGATGTCATGTGATGGCGACAAATTCTGCAAGTCCCAGTGGAGCTGTAGGCTTGGTATGTTTATATTTCATATATTCTTGAGAAATTCCTTGATCTTATAAGCTCTAGATATTACTTTGTTATACAAGTGAATCATATGTCAACGTTTATCTCTGTAGGAGTGTAATTTGCAATTCAAGTTTCTGAGAGAAATTTCATCCTGCAAACATCTTAGAAATTAACCCTCTGCAAAGTAAGATAGGGATGCAGATATTCTCCATACATTGTGCAGATATAAAATTCAATTTTTTATTATAAATTATAATTAGGTTTATGTTTTTGATGTTAGGTTTCCTGTTTGTTGTTCAATGATCTCTCATGTTTTAGATATTACTGAGGAAAAAATGACTACAGTAATGATTGATATCTGCAACCTTTCCCTGCTTATTGAATCCCAGTTTTAAAGAGTTGGAATGAAATTATAGCAGTTGTTGCCTGAGGGTGCTATCATTCCATGCTCAGAATTTTTTTGAAAGAAACAAAACCAGATATCAGTACAAGAATCGATCTTATTACACTGTAAAATTAATATCAGCACTAAATACTGTTCTCTCTTTGCTTTTATAACAATATTCAAAGAGGATAGGTAATTAAATAAAAGAAAATTTTAAACAATGTCAAGATCAAATATTTTTGTGTATTTATTATTAAGCTTTTCTTGTTACTTTTTAGTTAGTATTAACAACTATTTTGTTTTTTATAATTTTAATTTTTTTTAACAAATTTTTATTGTATATTTTGATAAAATATGATCTAATTTTTACTTATTTTATATATCATTTTTTATGTTAGGAGAAAAAAAATTTTGACCTATTTTTTTCATTTTTATTCAATTGTTTTCCTAACCATTTTTTTATTATCATTTTATTAAATAAAACATTCGTTCTAAGATACAATTTTATTAAATATATGGTTTCTGTTTTGAGATTAGATATTTACTACTATATATATATATATTTCAATTATTTTTTATTTAGTCTTTGATTAAATATCATTTATTTTTTACTTGACTTTCACAAAAAAGTTATAACATTTTTTTTTGAATATGTGCAACCTTGCATAATATTTTTTTTTATTTTAATTTTATTCAATAATTTTCATGTGTATCTGTTTTTATTATCGTTTGATTAAATAAATAGTTTATTTTTAAAAACAAAGTTATTAGACACAACTAGTATATGATCCATGTTTCGACATCAAATTTCTTACTTAGTACAAGATCTATGTTTCTAGATGAAATTTTTTATTTACATCTATTTTTTTATTTTTCAAGTTTAGTCTATGGTTTTTTTATTAGGAATTTTTTTTTTGGTAAAACAAATGTTAAAAAAAACCTGTATATTTATCTTTTTACTTAGAAATAAAATTATTCCATCCATGGCAAAGCGCATGTCAAATATCTAGTGTGTGTAGTATTTTATTGTACTAGTTTTTTCGGCAACATGCATTATTAAAATTTTATTTAATATTTTTTTTATTTTTTATGAATTTATTCAATAATTAATAATTAGAAAATTAGAAATTATGTATATGTGTTTGTGAATTTATTATATGGACTTCGAGAAATAAGCTTCAAAATTTTTGTTTAATTTTCTTATAAGCATTGTTAAAAATTAAAACAAAATTATTTATATTATATTATCATAATTTATTTTTTTCAAAAACTAAAAAAGAAAAAGAGAGTGACATTTTTTCTTGCCACAAACATAAATAAATACTTTTTTCAATTAGAAAAATATATCATGTCATTTTTAAAAAAAATAAAGTTAGTTTGATAACAAGATAAAAATAAGAAATCATTGGATTTTCTTTTAATTACATATAATTATCAATATATAAAATTAAAAAACTCTTGAAAAAAACTACAATTAAAAAAAATTTGGATTTTTTTTTAATATTTTAATGTGGGAATAATATTAAAGATATAGGCATGGATAAAAAGTTTATGTTATCTTTAAATTAAGAAGTCCTTTTATATATTAGTAAAATCTATCAAAAAGTATAAATATTTTCATCTAAAGTAGTCAAGATAATGTACGATAAGAACCAAGGGCTACCTATAAGAAACAAAACAATGAGGACTAATTCAATAATTTTCTAAATTTTGAAGTATTTTTATTAATTTTTAATTTTAATTATATGTGAAGTGGATAGAAAATAAAAATATAGGCATGAAGATAAATTTTATGAATCATTATGTTTAATGGGGCTTTTTAATAATAGTAACAAAAAAACAAATATACTATAATTTTATGAAGATAAATTTTATGAATCATAATCTTTCTTTTTAATTATCAATTTTGATTATTTATATTTAGCAATTTCTAAAATCGAAAAATCTTTAAATAAAACAAGTTTATAAATGTAATCAATTTTATTAAATAAAAGTCATGCATGTATCTATTTTTGCAACAAACTAAAATTATATTGGATGCATACTTGCAAAATTCAACATGGAAAATTCAAAGTGAGACACTGAATAGTGAACCACAAAGTGCTCTTTCCACATAAATAACATTAAACTTCCCTAGAATATTACAAAGTGCCATTTCTGCAGTGAGACACTGAACAGTGAAATAGTGTTTCGTTTTGGTTGTTTTGTTGATGATAACTAGATCTTAAAACTAATCCCTGTACTTTTACATTATGCTATAAACTGGTCCCTTCATTAGTTTTTTGTTAGTCATATGTTGAGCCGTCAGCAATATTTCCTTAGTTTGTTCCACTAACTTGACGGTAAAATGTGATTAAAGAATCAATTAATTATTTAAAAAACTTGAGGGGTTAATTTGTTTGCTTCACAAAAAATAGACACTAGTTAAATAAAATTTTACTCAAATTTTTATCATCATATGCATGTTTACTAGTAAATATTTTGAAAGGAACTAGTTTATGGTTTGCTCAACATAAAAAAAAAATCATCTAGGCTTAAGAAACTAGCTCGATTTAGTGGATTAATTTTAAATTCTTCTTATTTAACTCTTTATCTATATCAAGTTTAAAATTAACCAACATGAAAGTTAGTCTAATATGATCTAGTCAACATAGTAGGTTTAAACTAAAATTTCAAGATGACATCTTTTTTTAACATTGATATGATAACATATTAAATCAATTTTGGTTTTGTGACTTAACTCTCCAAACCCAAACCCAAATAATAGATTCCACCTGGTTTAACAATTTTATTTTTTTTAATTATTTTTTACTTTATGATATGATAACAAAAATAGATACTCGTAAAATTGAGTACCAACTAAATGTTAGGATATTTGTTTGAGATTGCAATAATATCATAGAAAGCAAACAGAAACAAGACTAATTCAAAATCAATCAAATGTTAAAGGATGAAACAAAAAAAAAAGACAAAAAGGATTCAATTGAAATAAAGAAAAAATTGGAAGGTAGAGTTTAAAAACCAAGGAACAATTTGACATTATTATTAAACTTGATCCCGTTGACAACCTTGAAACCTCTCGACTTGACTTCTTACCCAACATAGGTTTAAAATTAATTTGCAAATGAGCTGCCTGTACATGACCTAGTTGGCTTGACGCATATAAATTAAGACAACTCAAATGACCAATGAAAACATGGTTTGAATTTTAAGAAAGAAAATCAAGATGATGTTTTAATTTTTTTAATATTGAGATGACGAGATACTAGATCAACTCAAGTTTCGCGATTTAACTCGTCAAATGAATAACTCAGATCATAAACTTCATTGGGTCTAAAAACTATTTTTTATATAATTATGCGATAACTAAAATAGACATTTATAAAATTAAGCACTAAACAAATTTAAAGATGTCAGTTTGAGATTGTAATAACTACATATAAAGAAAACAAAAACAAATTAAGTTGACCAATTCAAAATTAACAAAATATTAAAGTGAAATTGAAAGTAAAAAAAAACAACAAAAATCATTCTATCAAAAGAAGAAAAAATTAGAAGATAGAATATATTTTTTTTAAAAAAAGGGAGGATATGAATAGTGAAGTAGGAGGGAAAACCCTAACTTTTTTAGTATAATAAATAATTTTTTAATTAAATTAAAATCTTTATCTCATACTATTAGACAAAAAAAAGTTAAATATAAAAGGAAAGAAAATGTCTAAAGACCGATTTGTAAAAAAATGAAACGAAACAAAATGAAAAAAACACCAAATCAAGAAGTGAAAAAAAATATAAGGACCATTTTAAAAAAAAACCAAAAAATATATATAAAGAGAAGCATAACTTTTAGTATAGTAGTCTATTTCTAATTAAATTGAAAACTTTAATTATCTCATATAAAGAGGCCAAAAAAAGAATTAAAAAAAAATAAGGACTAATTTGTAAAAAAAAAAAACCAAATAAAGAAGAAAGAAAAAATTTTAAAAAATAAAGTGTTTCGTTATTCATATAAAAATGAAACACTATTGTAGTATCCAACTAGAGAAGTATCCAGCTATCCTATTTTTTTAACCCAAAAAAAAAAAGTTTCAACATTGTCAAATATGAGAAATAAATATTTTAAAAACAATTAAATGTGTGTAAGAGAAGAGAGATTTGGTTTAAGAATGCATGCTAAAAATCTGAACATGCACCGTGTTTTAATGAGCACTCTTAGTTTTATAAGGCTTCAAATCTCCATCAGGTGCTTACTTTTGTATCATGATTTTTATTTTTAAAAAAGATTTACGTCTGCGTTTTCAATCGGATCGATGAAATCGCTGCTCGTGAACGCAACTCGAAGAAAGGCGCAATCAGCCGATTCTACTGTGAGTGGAGCATTAAGTTATTGTGTTGTCTATTCAAAGAAAGATGAGCCTGTAAATTTGTTAAGTTGATTCTTATCAGTCTGCTCTTTAGAGTTGATGATAACATGAAATATTCATTGTTAATGCTCGTTGTTTTCTTCATCTTTTTCCTAGATTAAAACATGCTAGACAATCTCTTTGGGATGGTTTAGTGTTTGTGGCCACTTCATGTTCTATTTTTGCTGTGGTATTTAGTCTGCTGATATTCATTGGGGATTGAAAGGCCTCGTTTTACGACTTTGTTTTGTTTTCTTCTTATTTCTTTATTCTTCTGGGGATCTGGTATTCCTACAATATTTATTCTTTCAGAGAAGTAAATATATTCATCTATAATCAAATCTGAATCGATATTGTAACAACTCGATATTGTAACAACTCCTCAACCAGGATAAAATAACAATCTCATGTCAACTGAAAAATAAAATAATTAAATTTTTTTCTCTCTCAATCTCTCCTTCCTTCACTTAATTCTTCCTTAGATTAGTATTTTATAAGTTGGACTTTGTATGTTTACAAGGTTATTCTCTCACTTTTCTTTTCTTTTTTCTTAGATTTTTTTTATATGTTTTTCCCTTACTTTTCTCTCTTTCTCTCTCGCCTTTTCTTTTCTTTCTTTTCTTATTCTACTTCAACCCAGTCGGCAACATATAAAAGGAAGGAAGAGCTGATTCATTTTATTTTTTAATGGCAAATAACCATTTTACCCTTAATGAGTCGTTTTGCTTTTATTTGACGGTTTTTTTTTCTTGTTAGCACTACCAAGCTCTGTTCATCCTAAAATTTTAACAAGATTTTATTCAATATATTTTAAGATCCCTCATAAAATTTCAGCTCAATTTGATGGTTGGATTGAAAATTATACTCAATAACATAAAACTGGTTAAATTATGATTTTTCATCAAATTTCTGAATTTCTTCAAACATTTTGAAATTTTAACCCAAGCTAACATCATATTAGAAGACTCCACATATATTTTCAGATTTTTTTGAAAACTTAATCAAGAATTACAAATTTGTTTTACATAAAATTAATAAAAAAAATATTGATAAAATCTTAACCTGGACTATAGCCCTTCCACACCTTTTACATGCCTCCCTCCGTCCTCACGAGGGAATGCTTCTTTGGTTTAGAAGCACCATGAAGATTCAGGCCCAAATCTTTGCTTAGAATGCCCGAATACCCAGGATCCTCGCACCTTGTCCTCAATGGTTGTGTATATTTGTTTTGCATCCATATTTGGCTGGTTTCTTTAATAAAGTACATGATATTCCATTTTTCATGTCCTTGATGTGCTTTTACTCGTCTTGCCGTTCCTGACTTTCATTTTAGGGTTTATTCTAACATGCAATATGTTTTTTTTTTGTTGGCCCACTGTCCCAAGTGGAGAACCTGTCATGGACACGGGTGATTGCAGAATTCAATTGCAGCCTGACTCACGGAAAAGAATAGTCGACAAAATGTAAGTATTTGTTTCCTAATATGTGCAAGTGCTGTAAAATAGTAAATTTTTTATTTATATGAAAGAAAAGGAGAAGGGCAAAAGGCTAATTAAAATCAGCAGGATTGCCATGAGGCAACCTCAAGTGTTTTTTTTGTGTTTTTTTTTCATCTTCTCATGTGTTTCTCACAAGAGCAAACTTGAGGGAACATAAAGTGTTGGGAAGTAATTTTTGTTGGAACTTCTTGTGTAATCTCTTCTTTCGATGGCTGCATGAAGCTTGTTCCGCTTTAAATTTCAAGGTTAATCTATTGCTATGAGCAGGGCATTATACATTAGTTGTAAAACAAAACCTACATAATTTAGTTTTATTTAAATAACTTACTACAAATATATAATAACCTTTGTATAAGGTAAAAAATTTGGAGCAATACTAAATTGAGTCAAAGCAATGAAATTAATTTCATCTTTATAATGTATCAATCACTTTAATGTTGTTGGTTTTTATACCTATCAAATATAAACATACAAAGTATATAACAAACATTAGCTAAAACGAAGCATTATTTATGCTTGATAAACTTAGAAATAAAGCAAGAAATAATAAAAGAATGATTCTTACATATTTATTTTAATTGTGCTCGTCGTTCTTTCATAGAATAGAAATCATCGATTATCATATAGACAATCAAATAATTTGTAAGAAAATCATCCTCCATCCTATTGCGAAGTTTTGTTTTAACAATTTTTATCGCTGAAAAAGCTCGTTTAGTAGGCTGTGAGTTATCATTTTTTTTTTCAAAAAAAGAATCAATTCTTCTTATTTTGTTCATGGTTCAATCTAAAATCAAAACATACATCATAAGAAAAAAATGATAATTTTGGTGGCTCGCTAATCAAAAAATCCAAGCATAATCAAAACAAACCAATAAAATATATCTAATTATTTAGAAGAAAAAAATCACTATAACAAAAATTCAAAAAATAATTTGTAGAACTAGCTGATCTGAGAAAAAAAAAAGCAAAAATGGTAGAATTATATAAAAAAATCCTTATCAAATTATTAACAAACATCTCAAAACAAAACAAAAATATATTTTAAATTTAAATTACCTTATTTTGTTTGATGAAAGATAAATTAATAAGTAGCTCTGCTTCAATTTTTTTTGTAGAAAAAGTTTGCTCGCGCTTAGTGTTTTTATTTCTGTTTTTAATCGACTGTAGAATTTATATTAGAGTAAATTGGTAGCTCAGTTTTTTATTTTACAAAGTGATGTTTTTATATTTTTTTTCTTTTCCATGTAATTAAGAATAAATTTAAAGGAAATCAAAAGTGAAGTCACAGCCCACCTTTTTAAAATAAAATAAAAAGTATAACACTTCTTCATATTTAATTACCTAATTACCTAATAAAAAAAAACAAATATTGCAGGGGGGGCCCGGGCCCCTGCTTGCCCCCCCTTGCTTCCGCCCCTGGCTATGAGCATACGTGTTTCGAGTTTTAATTGAACTTAAATGAATGGTGTTGGATTTGGGCCTTCTATTTGTTTTAACTTCTACAGGGTTGAAATAATAGTGATCTTATGCCGTGTTTGTTTCCCGAAAAACAAATTTCTGGAATTTATTTTCCTTATTTTTTTATGTTTGGTAACAATATGAAAAACTAATCAAAGAAAACTTAATTCCGATCAAAATAAAAAAATAACTTTATCGATCAAAGGAAAGTGCTTTCCTTTATCAGAAGGAAAACACTTTCCTTTCTTTCATTATACATATTTTCTCAAATCAAGGTCTCTCTCTTTTCAAAAACTCTCTTTTCAAAAACAATTGGAAGTTAGAACAAAAGCGTTTCTCTGGAACAATTGAAGCATTTCTCTTGACCAATTGATTTCAGGTATTTTTTTCCTCTATTATTTCCTTTATGTTTTTATTTTCTTCATTTTAGATCTATAAAAATTATGGCATAAATCCTTTGACATTCTTGATAAATCTACTACCTGTCATATTTTTTTCATAACATTTCCATAACACAGTTTTCTTCTTCATCTTACCTCGTCACATTCGGCTAGTTAAAACAAACCAAATTCATCAAGCAAGCCACAAAAAAACACATTTTTTCCATGACAATTTTCTTCTTCAACAACACTCACATTCAACAGCTAAAATTTCTAACCTGTTGTCTAAACCAAATTAAGGGAACAGAGAGAGGCAGGGGGGGCAAGATTACTGTGAATTAATCAAAGCAAAATCCCCAAACTTTCCTAGCAAAAAGCAGCCCTTCCCTGTTACCTCGTCCTGGATCTAGAGAGACAAAGTAAAGGGGGGGGGGATCAGTTAATATGTTGAAAATCAACCCTTGCTCTGTTTTTTTTTTTTTTTTTTTTAAGTCCCAATGTTATCAGAACAAGTAGCCGGGGGAGAGAGGGAGGAGAACTAAGAAGAAGGAGTAGGTCTTTGAGGTCTAGCCCTCTTGCCACTTGAATCTATGATCTTTTGTCCTGCTTCTTTGTGCACACAGAGAGAGGAAGTTAAGGAATTCTTGGTGAGAGAGAATAGATGGCGAGAGAAATCAAGAGGGAACAGGGGAATGGGGGAATGAGAGAAACCAAGAGGGAGAGGGAATGGGGGGATGAGGGAATGGGAACAAGGGAACGGGGGAACAGGGGAATGGGGGAATGGGAATAGGGGAATGGGGGAATGAGAACAGGGGAACAAGACCGAGAGGAAGTTTAATAAGGGGAATTATAACAAACCTAATAAACATAAATTTGTGTTTTATTTTGCTTTGATTAATTTATGATTAGTGTTTGATTATATTTGTTACATATGGATAAATTTGTGGGACTATGCTGGTAATTATATGGATTTCATTGCGCAATGTTTATTGATCGTTATGAACTTATGAATTGTATAATTTTCAAAATAGTTTTATCATCGAGAAATTGAATTTTATGTTCTTAAATAATATATTTTAAGACCTTTTTTTGTTTAGGGAATCAGATATCATTGCCATAACTATTATACATTGTCAGCTTCTTTCAGCATAAGTTATTGTATTGATTGTGAAAGTATTTTATATGCTTTTTTTAATATTTATTTTCCTAAATTTTTAGATTTTGTTATCAGAAAACTTCACTTTCATGTTATGAATAGTGATGAATATAAAAGTGATGAAAATTGAAGGCTTTGATGAGATCACTATTGGGGAAGCATTTGATCACTTAGTCCAAAATGAAATGTTGACAAAAGCATTTATGGCAAAAAAATGTTAATTTGAGGAAAATTTGAGTTCAGAATTTTATGAACCAGCACTACTACAAGCCTGCTTGCTAAGATGATTTGATTATGTTCAAAATTTGGGTTCAAACTATGTTTGTTATTTGACAAGTATGTTTACTTGTTTAATTCGGTCTAGCATGTTTATGTTTGTAATTTGAACTAATATGTATGTATATGACATCGAAACTTAATATTCATGCATGACTATGTTTGATGTTAGATATTTATATTTATTTCTTGATGCTTATTTGATATATATTAAAGGAATTTTAAAGGGATAATTGCCTTTACTGGTAAAAAAAAAATTAATCTTTATCCAAAAAACCCATCAAAATATTTTTGTATCTATTTATCTTTTAAAAAATTCTTCATACCAAAAAAAAAAAAAAACCCAAATATATAACTCTTACCATAAACTAATTTGGCTTTCTTCATATGAAAAAAAAACTTATTTTAAGCTTTTAAAATTGAAAAAAATATATTAATAGGTTTTACTTAAGAAATATTTTACAAGGTTATTTCTCTATAATATTATATAACATATATAGTTATATTTTAAAAATAAGCTATATATGAATATAAGATATAATAAAAAAAATTCATCATTATACTTTTTAGATTTCATTCTTTTATTGTAAGTGATTAAATATTTATATTAAATATTTTATATATGTTTTGATAAACTTGAAAAAAAAAAAAAATTAATTCATTAATAAAGTGTTTTCCAATTTATTTTCCATAATATAACCAAACACTGAAAAATATTTTTCAATTTATTTTCCATAACACTACCAAAAATTAAAAAATAATTCACTTTTCAAGGAAACTACTTTCCAAAAAAAAAAAACCACTTTCCAGCAAACAAACGGAGCCTTAAAGTAGAAAAGCAGCAGACAAAAATCAATTAGCCACAATGGTGTATGGTTTCTCAACATAAAGTTGAATGTTTTGTTGACCTCTCTACATCCAAAATCATATAGACAGCTACTGCTAGCACTTGCAGTGGTCAATAAATACCGTAGAGTATATATTGCAGTGTGAGATAAGGTTAACTCATTGCATTTTCAGCTATTGAAAGGATTTCTCTTCTTTTCTTTGTCAATTACAGCACATGCATCGAAGTGTTCTTACTGAGAGTAAATGATATTGTAATGTTTTCACAGAGACTCCCCTGCTTTGCAACTAAGTCACTAATATATCTTGGAACATAGCCATAGATGAAAGGTTCGTCCAGTTCAAGAAAATTAGCCATGAAGCTCGTAGTTAGAATTTTTAGACAGAAGGGTGGCCAAGTACTCTGTACCTCTGGAATAATACAGGGAAAGGATGTCTATGTATTTTGATGTCTTATATTACATGACCAACTCTTGCTTATCTCATTATTTGTTTTTACTTTTTGCTAATGATTCCACTCATTTCTGATATTGGTGTGGTTTATGAGTTCAGGGTTCTTGCTCGTTGCTGCTAATTTCTCTATACTTTGCCTGGTCATTAAAAATGAAACGTAATGATTTGCATATGCAGAATGGAGACATTAAAAAGGCATCTTCTGTTTTCTGGTCAGGAGGGATTACAAGAACTCAAGAAATTTTCCATACGTTTTGAGGAAAAGATTTATACTACCGCTACCAATCAGGTATTTGCCTAATGCGAGGTTCAATAATTACGATATTATCTAGACATGAATATACACACGCATTTATGCTTGTACAAATGTGTGTGTAGTGTGCCTACACTTCCTCACCGTTCATTCTGTATGCAAGGCTGATTGGGAGTTCACATCATTTTGTTAATTCTCTTGACAAGTGTTTTATTTAGAGTGACCAAGTTCAAGTACAAGGGAAGAGTGCAAAAAGCAAATAGTGAATCAATACATAAATAATTAAATAAAAGAGAGGAAACAGAAGTATATCCTCATAGAAGATGAAATGATAGAGCATATATCCATTTTCCTCCTCTGGGAACATGGATTGCTCTGAGATCTAATGTTTTGTTATTAATATCTGATTTCAATCTGATTATCTGCGTAAAATATCTCAGGAGATGTTTTCGATGGAGATCAGGTCTCAAAATGCCATGCCCACTACCCCCATGGATCGAGTAGGTAATAATGCAGTCGAGCATTGAATTTCTAAACATCTTACCTTTCTTTTTTCTTCTCGCATTGTTATCAAACTCTTTTACATTTTATTGCTGCATATTGCTATGTATATTGCCTTGCTGGACAAATCTCATGATCACCTCCACAATGCTAATTCTATAATGGATGTGAAGTGTTTCATCCTTAACTTGTTAAGGAACAAGGACTGTGATGCATGGCTATTTTATATTCTATGATGGTAGATTTTAAAGATTTTCCTGTTTAGGAGATAAGACGTCACTTTATTGCTTTTCTTCGGAGAGAGTATTTGATCCTTTTTTCGTATAAATGCTGCCGAGCATTGAATTTCCAAACATCTTACATTTTGTTTTGTTTGTCGCATTGTTATCAAACTCTTTTACATTTTATTACGATATTGCTATGTGTATGGCATGCTTTAATCAAAAAGTTGAGTAATTGATGAATGTTAGGCAAGAAAATTACAGATTATTTTTGTTTTATGCCTCATCCTTTTCTTTCCCCCACCCCGAAAATTGTCATATTATTAGTACAAGGGAAGAGTGCAAAAAGCAAATAGCGAATCAATACATAATAATTAAATAAAAAGAGAGGAAACATAAGTATATCCTCATAGAAGATGAAATGATAGAGCATATATCCATTTTCCTCCTCTGGTAACATGGATTGCTTTGAGATCTAATGTTTTGTTATTAATATCTGATTTCTATCTGATTATCTGTGTAAAATATCTCTGGAGATGCTTTCGATGGAGATCAAGTCTCAAAATGCCATGCCCACTGCCCCCATGGATCCAGCAGGTAATAATGCAGCCAAGCATTGAATTTCTAAACATCTTACCTTTTGTTTTTCTTCTCGCATTGTTATCAAACTCTTTTACATTTTATTGCTGCATATTGCTATATATATCGCCTTGCTGGAAAAAACTCATGATCACCTCCACGATCCTAATTCTGTTTTAAAAACTGGAGTTGGTGTTGGAGTTAAGGAATGTCTTAGAGTGCATGGAGATCATGTCAAAAGTGAAGCTGTAGAAAAGGCAATCACTCAAATTATGATGGGTGAAGAAATAGAGGAAATGAGGAGCAGAGCAAAGAAGCTAGGAGAAATGGCCAGGAAGGCTGTTGAAGAAGGTGGATCTTCTTGCTCCGATTTCAATGCTTTGATTGAATAACTGAGGTGGGGTAGCCCTTGAAACAGAGGCATATAATATTTTGTTTCTACTTAGTAGTGGTTTTAGCAATTCATTTTCAAACAAGTCTTGATAGTTGAAAGAGTAATCACAGCCAAGTCAATGACCAGTCCAAATCAGTTCCCTTCCTAATGGTTCAGGAATGACAAGTCCAGCTTATATATTTAAGCCCAAATAACTAATCAAATAGAAAGGCTAAGCTTAGAGACAGTACATTACAAAATAAACACCCAATAGCTAGACATACAGGACAAACAATCATCTCAAACTAGGAACGACCGTCTTCCCAGTAACAAATTCACCTTCTGAAGTTGGAGAACTTGCGAAAACTAGCAACCGCAAAATAGTAGCAAGTATCTATGCAGTCTTCGATGAAGTACAACCACCTGCGTCGCCAATATGGATTGATGTAGAGAACTGCTGCAATTGTCATCACCACAACTGTATAACATACACCGAAACTGATGTAGAAAAACTCCATGTCTATGAAACCATCATCTCCTTGTTCATCATTAGGCACTGGCTGTGACAACACTGCTTCCTCACTACAATTATTTCGCAATGAAGGTCCACACAAGAAAGGATTTCCTTCGTAACAGCTTTCATCAAAGGTCCCAAACTGATATTTTCTCTCGGGTGTCTTACCTGACAAATTATTGTGCGCCACACTAAAAACTTCCAGAGTGGTAATTTCAATAAGTTTTGGAGGGATGCCACCATTCAAGTTGTTGTAAGAAAGATCCAAACTCTCAATTTGCTTTAGGTTTGAGAATGTTGCAGGGATAGATCCAGTGAGATTGTTGTGTGATAAGTTTAAAGATAGTATCTCACTTAAGTTTCCAAATTCTGGTGGGATTGCTCCTACGAAGCTGTTATTGGAGAGATCAATACCAAGCATGTAGCTGAGAACTTTCCCCTTGTAACCATAATACATATTTTTAGTTGTAAATTTTATCACTTCTTCTGTAAAGTTAGGCGAATAACCCTTTATTAGGTTGAACACACTATCCACTAGTAGTGGACCCATTGTTTCATTATAAGCATTTTCTATGGACTCTGATATTAAAAAAGATCCGAGATACGCTAATGCTTTCTGGGAGCTTTCCTTGAAAGTAAGATTGCCCAAACATGAGGGTAGTGGACCAGAAAGCTGGTTTTGTGAAACATCCAAAATACTTAATTGTTCTAACAAGCACAACTGAATAGGGAGCTCACCATCAAAGTGATTAGCCCTTAGAAGAAGAACACTCAATGATGAAAGATTGCCAATCCAATTTGGAACGGAGCCGGTGAAGCTGTTATCTCGAAGATCCATCGTAACCAGGGAAGAGTTGTTATAAAATCCATATGTTAAAGGACCGCTTAATCTATTTTCAGATAGATGCAAATGGGTTATTTGTGGTGGACTGAAACAAGATGGTAGGTATCCAGACAAGTTGTTCTCAGATAAGTCCAAATATTTAAGCTGGTCAAGCTTACAAAAGTCTTTTGGGATCAGAACCTTAAAATGGTTTTTGGACAAATCAACTGCGATAAGGTATGTAGAATTGACTAACCACCTTGGAAACATGCCTGAAAAATGATTGTTACTCAAATCCAATACAAACCACCTTTTCCTCCTATATAATGAAAATCAGATATCTGACCCCAAAAGTTGTTACCACCTAGATAGAGATATTCTAAGGTAGAAGAATTGAACACTGAGGTCGGTATTTTGCCCACCCAAATTGTTGTTTGATAGCATGAGAAAACTTATTGTTGCTAGTTGTTCTAGTTTTATTGTGGACAACTGATTGTTGGATAAATCTAAAACACTCAAAGAGCTAATATTTCCTAACAAGAAGGAATACAACCTTTCAATCCATTCTTAGCCATATTTAAGGTCCATAGATTTGGAAAGATCAAACAAATATCTTTTGGAATTTGACCGTTCATGTTGTTGTTGGATATATCTAATTCGGTCATATTCGGATATGGATCATCTTGCAACTGTAAAGCACCAACAAAGGAGTTCTCTCTTAAAGATAGTTGCTCCAATCGTGTATTGTTCTTAAGCAACCACGATGGAAACATTCCGGTGATGTTGTTGTGGGAGAGATCAAGGACTCTTAAGTCGTATTGGTAATAGAGGAAGTCAGGAATTTCTACGTTGAGTGCTTCTGATGTTTTTGACAAGCTAAAAAAAACTAGTTGGAACTTTGGAATCAAGTTATCAAAGGCAGCAGGTTCTCTTACAAGTCTATTGTTCTCACTGGAGAAGAACTTGAGGCTTGAGTGATTCATAAAAGGCTTCATTGAAGTGGAAACTTCAAAGAGGTTATTTGATAGAGAGAGGAATTTAAGGGATATGAGGTTGGTAAGAGGACCAAAGGCAATATTTCCAGTAAACTGGTTTTTAGAAACATCTAATAGTTGTAGAGATGACAAGTTTCCCAAACAATATGGGAGTAAACCTCCAAAATTATTTCCAGAGATATCTAACTGCTTTAGATTCTTCAATTCACACCAACCTATACAATTTATCTCGAAATAGTCAAAACAATGATGAAAGTATCTTTTAGATATTAAAATGATACATGAAAGCATATAGATATAAATTCCTCAATTTTCTTGATAAAAAGAATGTAACTTACTAGTGATAGATCCTGTCAGTTGATTGTATGATAAATCTAATGACTCGAGTTTCCACAAATGTGATGATATGATCTCAAAACCTGTAAGAGAGTTGTTTCTAAGAGTAAGTCATAATCACGATATGCATAATAGATAGAAACAAAAAATAATTAGAATTGATGAGATGTTGTTGTTCAATTGATATATGATTCTCGAATTACACATAAAAAGAATGATAAAATGCTATATTTAATTATAATGAGCTCACGAACGCGTATTTAATTATATAATAGGTTGTGTACACTTCAAAGATTAAGAAATATTTTTAATCATTCTAATTTTGATCTTATTGGAAAACAAAAAACAATTTAAGGATATAATGTTGTTAAAGATAGTCAAACATGATACAATGCTATCATTAAATTGATCATCACATAGATATAAAGCCCTCATTTTTCATGATAATATAAATGAGTGTTATTAATTATTGTTCTTGTTATCAATGGGAAGTTTTGAATAATCATTTGGATTTATTAATTTTAAATAATATAATATTTTTTAAAATTATGAAATGTTGTTTATTTTTAAATAATTTATTCTTTTAATATGTTTGTCATGGAGCTTCACATATATATAGGGTGTCCTTTTAACACCACTCCTACATTGCTGATTATAGACCTAGAAATCGAGTTGTGAAAAAAAATTGATCTTTACATGGATATAAAGTCCTCATTTTCTTGATAAAGAAACAATATAATTAAGAGAATGTCATGTGAAGCATTTAAGTAGAAACTGTGTATTATACCTGATCCTGTCAACATATTTTACGATAGATTCAAAGACCTGAGGGATGAAAGCCCACTCAGAGTTGATAAGATGCTACTGTGCATAGATTAAGGAAGAAGATAGATTGCAAGTATCCATTGATCTATACATGTAATTTTTTATCATCCTAGTTTTGATCCAGCTAGCTCACTTTATTATCTTCCTGTCTTGTTAGAAAAACAATTTATGGATAAGATCAAAGCTCCATAGCTATAAATCTTCATAGATGAAAGCTAGCGCAATCAAACATGATGAAATGCTATCGTTGATTAATTATTAAATAAATATAAAGTCCTCAATTTTTTGATTACGAAACCGTATAAAAGAATGTCACGTAAAGCACTTAGGTAGAAATTATATATAACATTACTAATGATACTAGCAGATCCTGTCAACTGATTGCGTGAAAGACCTAAGACTTGAGAGATGAAAATCCAGTTAGAGTTGAAAAAATGCTATCGTTGCATTGATTCCAACCCATGTCAAAGGTTCTCCAGCTTTTTGAACCTTGATGACAAGTCTTTGAAACCTGCATAATGTTTCTCAAAAGCTAGAAATGATATGAGAAGGAGAACAGAAAAGGTTTCGAAGCTAAATAATTAAAAGGTTACCATAGAAGCTACCTCCTAATCCAGCTGTCAACTCATTAAATGATAGATCCAAAGACTTGAGAGTGGAAAAGCCCACTCAGAATTGATAAGATGCTGTTGTTCAATCGATTGCCACTCAGGTCAAGGTTCTCTAACTTTCCCAGCCTCATCGGTTGGAGTTGAAAACCTACGTACAAGATATACATAAAAAAAAAATATACAGTGCATAGATCAAGGAAGAAGATAGATCGATTGCAAGTATCCATTGATCTATACTTGTAATTTTTAATCATCTTAGTTTTTGATCTAGCTAGCTCATGACTTTAATCTCTTCCTGTCTTAATAGAAAAACAATTTATGGGATAAGATGAAAAGCTACCGCAATCAACATGATGAAATGCTATCGTTGATTATTAAATAATATATAAAAGAACGTCACGTAAAGCAGTTAGTAGAAATTATATATAACTTACTAATGATACTAGCAGATCCTGTCAGCCAATTGTATGAAAGATCTAAAGACTTGAGAGATGAAAATCCAGTAAGAGATGGAAAAAATGCTATCGTTGCATTGATTCCCACTTAGAAGAAGGTTCTCCAGCTTTTTCAACCTTGATGACAAGTCTTTGAAACCTGCATGATGTTCCTCAAAAGCATATTTGGAAGGAAATAAACGCATAGAAAAAAAAATGATGTGAGAAGGAGAAAAGAAAAAGGTTTCGAAGCTAAATAATTAAAAGGTTACCACAGAAGCTACCTCCTGTCAACCAATTGTTTGATAGATCCAAAGACTCGAGAGTGGAATGGTTACCATTGAAAACATGACAAAATGCTTTTATCATTATTAAATCGGTTTTGACTTAGGCAAGTTCCCTCAGTTTTGATGATATGACTTCGAAGCCTGGAAAGAGAATAATCAAAGCAAGATAGTTGACATTAAACATCAACCAGCCCTTGATTTATTTTATGATTATAATTAAGTGCAGAAACATTGAACTAACCTTCATTCTCCAAGCAACCAACCAATCCATTATCTCCCAATTCAAGACTTTGCAATTCTTTAAAAGGCTGAAACAAAGATGCATTGAGAACCCAATCGCCCAAGCTGTAATCCCTTGCACCATAAAGAGAGAGTTGGATCACTCGCCTTGTAGTGTTATCACACTCGATCCCATACCACTCACAACAATTACTACTGTCCACCCAATGATCTCTCCAGGAAAACGCCATCTGGGTTGACCCAAAGATTGGATCTCCAAGAGACCAATCCTCTCTTCGTCTAAACACCCATAACAACGACCATACCATTCGCCAACCAGAGTCAATAATGCTAGCAGCATCCAAGCCCCCATTCTTTTCATCATCATCTTAGAAAATTCTGTGAACTACTACGTAGAATATTGTTGTTTGTTATGTGCCTTTGGGCAACCATAGAGGTCCTATTTATAACTTGTGCAAGTTCCATGTTTTGGGATTTGAATATTATTTTATTTTATTGTTGAGAACTTAGTCTATTTGCCAGGTTGGGAAAAATATTCAAATTAGTTTTGTTGGAATGCAACCTCACCAAACAATTTGCGTCGGCCGTATTGACTGGGAGTCAGCTATTGTCGTAGTGCTTTTATGCACTATCTGTGTGCGTGAACGGAAAGAAAAAGCAGGGTGGCAACTGGGGTGTGAAAATGAATGGAAAACTACAACAAGGGTGTGAAAATGAGTTACTTCTCCAAAAGGAATATATACAATATTATTGATTATCTAATGGAAAGGATTCATGAAACTACGCCTAATATATATATATATATGACAGAGAAATTGTCGATGATAGCAATCATTTTCTGATCTCTTGTATCATATCTTCCATAAATCTCAAGTAATTGATGAGAAAGTGGATATATACCACTCTCTCTTCTTTATAGTATTACTGGCCAAGAGAGGTCGTGAACGCGGTTGCTTGACTTGCTGCGTGCCATTTTGATTTTTAAACACAGAAATTCTGGTAGTGATAAGACATTCTTTTAGATGTAAATTCTATTGCTTCTTCTATATTGATGAATGGAAAACTGCCGTCATCGTTAGCGATACTCCTTACTAGCTAGTTGTCGTCCCATTGTTTCAGAATACAGCTTCTCCATGGACTTGTATGGAATGATTGATTCATGAGCACCTACTACTCTCTCTGAATCTCCCTTGAGAGAGAATAATTTCCCAGACAGGATAGACAGGATGGTAGACGACCAGAGAGTTTATTTTGTGAAACATCCAAAATGCTTAAATCTTCTAACAAGCATATCTGAGTAGGAAACTCACCATCAAAATGATTAGCTTTCTAAAGAACACTCAGTCTCGAAAGATTGCCAATCCAATTTTGAAATTGAGCTCATGAAGTTGTTGTATGTGAGATCCAATGTCACCACGGAAGAGCTGTCAGATGAGTTGAAGATTGAAAAGGGCAAGTTGCCTCATCAATTGCTCTTCTACTTCTTCGAAATAAGCAATAGAAATTGCCTTGGATAGAGAGAAGGATCAAGCTGCTGGAGAACAATTCACAATCAAGGTCAAGAAAACAACTTCAACAACTCGGAACTAGTCCATTCCATTTGCATGCAGAATCTTGAAAGAAAGAATTTTAAATCAATTGTAGGTCTCTTGAAAAACTAGTCTCAGTTACAGTTGTGCATTCGAGTTTTCATCTTCAAATTGATTGCCAGGAAAATAGATGTTCTTGGCAGTTAACAGGTCCAGATGGTATTCAGTGCATCAAAACAATGGACACCAAAATGGTCTAATTTCTTCTGATAGTAATGAGTGACCCCATAACGGGAACAGTATATTAGTTAGTTCCACACCATGATGAGTGGTCTTCGTTTTCATGGAACTGGGGTGTGAAAATGAGTTACTTCTCCAAAAAGAATATATAAATTATTGAATATCTAATGGAAAGGATTCATGAAAACTCCACCAAATAAATAAATATATATATATATATATATATATATAAAAACAGAGAAATTGTCGATAATAGCAATCATTTTCTTATCTTCCACAAATCTCAAGTAATTGATGAGAAAGTGGATGTACCACTTTCTCTTCTTTGTAGCGCTACTGGCCAAGATGAGTTAAGGCATTAAAAGCCGTGAACGCGCATGCTTGACTTGCTGTGTACCATTTTTATTTTTAAACACAGAACCATGCAGTAATTTCTTGCTGATTTCCTTATTCATACTGTGAATTATTTTCTTTATTCCCGTTCAAATGTTTTCATACATGAATATTGTCAATTACAGCACATGCATAGAGGTGTTCTTACTCAGAGTAAATGCTATTGTAATGTTTACACAGATACTCCCCTAGTTTGCCAACTAATTCACTTATATATCTTGGAACATAGCCATAAATGAAGGGTTCTTCCAGTTCAAGAAAATTAATCATGAAGCTCGTCGTAGCCACAATTTTTAGACAGAAGGGTGGTCAAGTAAACTCCTATTCCTATACTATGTATATTACTTGACCGACACTTGCTTATGTCATTAATTATTTGTTTTACTTTTGCTAATGATTCCTTGCATTTCTGATATCGGTGTGGTTTGTGAGCTCAGGGTTCTTGCTCGCTGCTACTAACTTAATTCTCTATACTTTGCCTGGTCATTAAGAATGAAACGTAATGATTTTACATGTGCAGAATGGAGACATTAAAGACGCATCTTTCGTTTTCTTTCATAAATCAGTTTATAAAATATTCTTTCAAAAATTCTATATCATGCGTTCACAAATATCGCATATAAGCAAATCAATCTAAACATAGCCATTGCTTGATCTTTATATATATATATAGAATGTAATACATTTTGTAGATGAAAAATGCACAATTTAGAAAAATATATATTCCATTTTAAAAATAATAGGTGTTTATAAACACCTATATATATATATATATATATATATATATAATCCAGATAACAATTCCTTTTATATAATTTATAATAATCCCCGAAATCATCCCTGGGCATTATTGACAGATAGTCCACGTATTCTTTACTATTTTCATCGTAACTATTTCTATAAAAACTGGATTAATGCACCATTTATGATATTAAAAACCAGAGAGAACAAGCTTTTCCTAAGTATAAAAAATTAATAAATATTTCTTTTTAGATGGTGTACTAGCTGCCGCTCAATCGATTAACTCTTAATATTTTTCATTTTATATATATTAAAAGTAAATATTAAAACCTATTATATTAATTTGTGAAGGTATTTATTCGGATCTGAATTATATTTCTAATTTTTTTTTATTAAAAAAACAATTCTATATACTACAACTAGCTTAAGAAAGTCATGTTCATCTAAAAAAAAGAAAAAAGTTGAATTGCATAAAAGTATCACTATAAATGTTATATTCCAAAAATATCTTCTTTCCTTGATAAAATTCCCTAAACTACTGTATGTCTGATGTCTCTGACAGTGAAAATATCACTATAAATGGTGGCAATCCTCCCATCGCAAGAGTACACGAAATAAGTATTTTACAAGTACTTTGCCTCAAGATGGGTTCAACAGACAATCACGTATTTATGAGTCCTGGAGACCATTTCCATCATGCATTTATGAGTTCGTAAGATTATTTCCATCTGTATATTTATTTTAATGAAATACAGAATAGTTTAAAATCTTGTGGTATATTTCTTGTCTTTAAGAGCTATGAATTTATATCTCAAAACTTGAAAACTAATATCAAGATATTAAGTGATCATTGAGTCTTTAAGAGCTATGAACTTAATCACTTATATCTCAAAACAAAAGGATTTTGAGGGAGAGGACATTGCAACAAATTATCCACAAGATGGTTGGTGATTCCATTGTTATCATGTAATTTGTCCCACAAGATGGGCCTTACGCTTGGGCTCTAAAAGCTATGGTTTTTAATTTCATTAAGTCACATCTAGAATGACAAGTATATTTTATTTCAATTTAAAAAAATAAAATAAATTAAAAGACATTCCATCTCATTTAGAATCTTTTCTTATTCCATGCATGAATTTCACCTAAATTTTAGCTAGAATGTTTCGATTCTATTCCGACCATTTTATTATGTCCAAATAATTTTTTGTTTTGTTTTTATAAAAAAAAATATAGTTTATTTTAACAATATCAATCATATATCTCAATCCAACTGTTGGATTAGATCAAAATTTTATAAAGAATCTCCTTACATTTATTTATATCACAAGTTAAAATTTTAGGGCAAGTAGAGTTTAGAAAGACTTTGTGATATTAATGATGATATTTTTATAATTTTATTCAAATCATAATTTTATTTCGAAATGTTAGTTTTTATGTCTGTTTTTAGATTGAATTTGTTTTTAAAAAAATTATAATTCAACAATAAATTTATTAAAAGTTAAGATTTATAATTTATTTTTAATTATTTTATTTAAGATTATTATGTTCAACTCAGGTCAATCATCACAAATAAAAAAATTTGCTTTAATTGGGAATGTTGTTACAAGTAATTTGACTACGTGGGATGGGAGACCGTTGCCATCATGCATTTTTTTTCCACGGCATGGGTCAGTAAAGTCCTCTATAAAAGCTTAAACCTCCTTTGCTATCCTCTATATCAATTGATCAGCATGTATAAGATGGGGCTATTCCTTCTGATGTTGATGGTTTTAGTAATGATGGTTTCCTTGCAAGGATGGCTGCCTCTTGGAGTATATTGACTTGAGAATTAATTGTTTTAATAACAGTATTTTATTATTTGTGGAGTGATTTTTATCTTTTAAATTATTATATTTAGATTATAATAGATTAAAAGAGTTAATAGGCTTAAAAGATTAGTTTTTTTATATACTTATTTTTTCTCCATTAAATTTAATTTAAAAAAAAAAACAATTTTTTTATTGTATTAAATTAATTAACTAATATTTTTATAAATATTAAGAATCTTTGAGCAGATTGGAGACGGTTTGAGCAGCAATAATATTAACAAATTAATAGCCTCAGGAGGTAATTAGCATAAAGATAATATCTGACCCCATCCATACAATATTAATTATTTTTGCTTTTGAAAATCCTTTCTATATGTTTCTTCCCTATAGAAATAGCTTCTAGTTACAATCTGGATGGTTGTTCTCTATGTTGTAACCCATTTTTGGATCCCCATAATTGAAATAAAATAAATAGCCGAAGGAGGTTAGAAAAATAACAGGAGGCAGAAGCGCTCAGCAAATGGTCAGAAAAATCGGTCAAGGAGGTTAAAAAATACAAAGATGGATTTTTGACAATATATTCTTGAAGGATGAGAGCCTTGTTGAGAAGGAAAATTTGAATTTTTGGAGGAGAAAAGCCCAAATTTGGATGTTTATGGACTTAATTGGATTTTTATTTGAATTTATAGAGGATTTGATTGCAAGAAAAATCGATTTTTAAGTCAATTTGGGCTTTAATTAGAAGAAATTTAAGTTCTGGGGCCAAAATATATTTTTTAGGAATTTATTGGGTCAAATCAGGGGCTTAATTGCATAAATATTGAAGTTTAATGGCCAATTAGGGGTTTAATTGTGAAAATCCGAAACCAGAGACCAATTTGGAAAAAGCGGGTAAATATAGGGGGCTGTTTTGAATTGATTCAGGGGCGTAATTGAAGAAATTGGAAGTTTATTGATCAATTGAGGGCTTAATTGCATAAATCAGAGGCCAAGGATCAAGGTGAAAAACGCGGCCAACTATGGGGGCGAGGACCGAAATTGGCAGGGACTCAATTGAAATGAACAAAGATGATTGAGGGCTAAATTCGAAATTGGGCGCGTTCTGGCGCCATTTTTAAATGAAACGGCGTGTTTTCTCCGAAACGACGCCGTTTCATACTAAAAAAAAAAAAAAAAAAGAAAGACCGAACGGTGCCGTTTTGAACGGCACTGTTCCCCTTTCTTCTTCCTCCCCGAACGTGCAGCAGCATGGACGAAACCTTTGTTTAATCAGTCGGTGCCCCTCTCTCCTCGCGTGCGTTGACATACCAAGCCCATGCACCTCGGACGACGCGAAGCCAGGAGGGCCACGCTCACCGACCGGCGCTGCCCCCCACGTTGCCCAGCTCAACCCACCTTGTTCTGCTCCCCACGCTGCCCATGCAGCCCCGCTCCTTTGCCCGCCTATAAAAGAAGGGGAAAGATGTGAAGCACGGGAGAAAAGAAGAAGAAAAGACCCGAGACCAAGAGAGGGAAAGAAACTGAAGGAGAGAGAAACCGTTGAACTAAAGGAATAAATACTCAAAACTCAAAGAAACAGAACCAGCAGGGGGGGAAGATTACAGAAACCGTGTGAGAGCTTAGAGAAAACCAAGACCGAGCACGACCCGAGAAGTCACCGGACCGTTGAGAACCGTCGTTTGGAGCCACCAACCTCCGCTGCAGCACCAGCAACACGGACGTTCGACCACCACCCAAGCCATCACCACCAGCTGCCACTGTCTTCGTAGTTGACAACAGCACAGTTGGGAGTAGAAGGAGAAAGGGAAACAGAGAAAAAGCAGCGCCAAAACAGCAAGGAAGAGGAAGAGGAGCCGCAGCAACGCCACCGCCAAACCAGCCACTGCCAGAACCACCGTGAGCCCTCATTGGTTTCCTCTCCACCGCCACCAGCATCACTGTGAGTGTTCGGCATCGTCTTCGCTCCTTTCGGTTCCACGTCCAGGTAAGCGTTTTGCGTCTCTGTGAAGGTGATTTCCTTTAGCATTTTATACTTGAACAGTGAAATGCAAATGTTACTGTTCAAGTGAATTATAATTCACTTGAACAGTACCATATGTTACTATGTGTGTCTTCTTTTGCATGTTACTGTGCGTGGTGTTCGTTTTGTATTTTTTACTGTTCAAAGTGAATTTTAATTCACTTGAAAAATACCATTTGTATATGATATTAAGGATGCACGCGTGAGCTTCCACCCAGGACACTGGCTTGGGCCAGTGACCTGGTTAGGCCTGCTGGGTCAAGCCCAGCCATATGGGCCGAACGGGGCCCAACTTAAAAACCTTTTTTTATTAAAAATAAAAATTCTTCAAAAAAAAAACTTATTTTGAAAAATATGTGATTTCCACAATTTTGTTACTGTATTTTGATCAATACTGGTTTGTATTTTTATACTGTAAATATACAAATCCGGTATTAAAATACCTGGTTTTCGTCAAAACATCAAAGATTTTCGAAATAAAAAATGTTTTTGCTTTCAAAAAAATTTCCAAAAGTCCTTAAAAATATTGTTGATTTTTCCTGCATTTTGTTATTAGGGTGGAATAATATTGGTTTGTATTTTTATACCGTAAGAATACAAACCTAGTATTAAAATACCCGATTTTTTTTAAAACATATAAAAAATAATATTTTCCAAAAAAAATGTTTTTTTGTTTTAAAATACGGCCTAGTCTCTCCAATATATATATAAATATTATAACCTCATATTTTCACACAACAAAGGAAATTTTCAAAACAATATATGTATTAGCATGCATTTTGGCTTTGATAACCAGTTTATTTAAGCCATGAGAACTAGGCCAATATTTCAAAAATTCTAAAAAAATCTTTTTGTTTTCCTTTTAATTGGGATTACGAATTTATACGTAAAACGTATTCCTAAATATTTTTTTGGTATAGACGTTTGAACGGTTAGGATTTTACCCGATAAGATAAAAGACCTTCTTACTGAGGAGGATTTTTCTTGAACCATAGACAGACCAACGACTAGAAGTACAATAACACCTTAGTTTTTATCAGACAATCAAACAATGCAGCTTACCTTAGGTAAGGCGTATTTGGGGTGCTGATACCTTCCCTTTACGCAACCAGTCCCCGTACCCGATCTCTGAGACCAGTTAGGGTTCCTAGTGACCAAAATACTAGGTGGCGACTCCCATTCCATTTTTCACCGATCAAAGACAATATTTTCTTGTCTCCCCATATTTACCAAATAGATATAGATAGATTTACATTGTAGATAAGAAAATGGAACAACCATATATTTTTTCGCCGCGACGCCGCACACGTGCGACACTCTAAATGAAAACTCTCTTCAATGCTTTTGAGCATTTTCTTTTCTAAAACAACTATCTTTGCAAGGACTCCGTAGCACTGTATTTTTTAGAGGTAAATTAACAAATTTGAACTTACTATTACTTAATTGGAATCTACAATTTCTACTCTTCCCTTCCCATTTTTTAGTTTATTTAGCCATAATTAATAATTATTGAATTATTCTATTTAATAACCTCTTAGGAGAGTTAAACCAAGGAATCATGGCAGACTTTGTTTAATATTAATCTGAAAAATTAAAAAAAATAGAAACTAATTATGAGTCAATTAAATTAAAAAAAACCTCAAAAAATAAAAGAAAAAAAGCATAAAAAGTATACTACCCAACCAATAATTGACCAGAACCACGTGCTATCCACAACTGGAAGTAGCAACTTATTAGCAATTTGCCTACAATAGCAAATTGACTAATAAGAGAGACCGAAATTCCAAATTTAAAAATCAACTCAATTGAGATCCTTATTAGTCATTCAATTAGCTGCTTCTTGCTAACTCTTTTTATCTCCTTTATAATTTTAATTCATTCTACATTAATATAATTTCTTGATTATGGTGGGCTTCCTTTATCTCAAAAACTTGGAATGCTTGAATTTGAATTTCAATACTCTCAACATTTTCCAAATTATGAGAAAGGTGACCTCTCTTAAAACTTTATATTTGCTAAGTTGTGGACTAAATAGCCAAATACCTAGAGTCCAAGGTAAGGTTAATGACTTTTACTCTTTCATTTCCTTTACAATTAATTGTTTCTATGTTAAAATAATTTCTTGATTGTGGCAGGCTTCTTTAATCTCAAGAACTTGAAATTCTTGGATTTCAGTTGCAATACTCTTAAAAATAGAATCTTCTAAACCATCGGTAAGGTTGATGACTCTTGCTCTCTCTCTAGGTTATATATTTTCCATTAGACACTCAGAGTTTTATTTTTAAAATTTTTTTTAATGTTATTAGACTTAAAACATCTCCAAATTCTATATATGAGCGACAATGATCTCTAAGTTTTTTTTTCCTTCGTGTCTGGCAAATTTAACTTCCCTTTAACTACTAGATCTCTCTCCCAATCACTTGAAGATCCCTATGTCATTGAGCCCATTATACAACCTTTCAAAACTCAAGTCTTTTCATGGTTAGGTAATGAAGTATATGCAGAAGAAGATGATCATAATCTGAGCCCAAAGTTCCAGTTAGAGTTCCTTGATTTAAGAGGTCATGGACAAGGTACGGGAGCATTTTTCAAGTTCCTTTACCATCAGGTGAACCTAGAATATGTGGATCTTACAAAAATCCAAATGAAGGGAGAGTTTTGAAATTGGTTGATTGAGAACAACACATACCTACATTATCTTTACTTAAAAAATTATTCTCTTTCAGGTCCATTCTTGTTACCAAAGAATTCTCATGTGAATTTGTCAATCTTAAGTATATCCATGAATTACTTCCAAGGACAAATCCCTTCAAAAATCAATGATCATTTACCTGGGTTAGAAGTTCTATTGAGTTTGGATAATGGTTTGAATGGAAGCATTCCTTCCTCGTTGGGTAACATTAGTTTGTTGCAAGTGTTAGACCTGTCCAATGACAGTTTGCAAGGGCAGATCCTTGGATGAATAGGGAATATGTCTTCTCTTGAATTCTTGGACCTATCAAGAAATAATTTCTCTGGTCCTTTACCACCTAAATTCAACACTTCTTCAAAATTGAGATATGTTTATTTGTATAGAAATAAGTTGCAAGAACCGATCATAATGAAATTTTATGACTCCTCTGAGATATTGGCCTTAGATATTTCCTATAATAATTTAACTAGTAGAATTCCAGAATGGATTGACATTCTATCTAACTTGAGATTTCTACTTTTGAGTTATAACAATCTTGAAGGTGAAATCCCAATTCAATTATATAAGTTGAACCAATTAACCTTGATTGATCTATCTCACAATTATCTTTATGGTAACATCCTCTCTTGTATGATATTTACTCATGCTTTCCCTATTCAACACAATTCCCATGATTATGTGTCCTTATCATAACAATCTTTCGAGTTTACAATGAATAATGTATCTTTTTTTTTACAGAGGCAACATTATCTGGTACTTCACATGAATTGATCTCTCATGCAATAATTTAACAAGAGAGATTCCTCTTGAAATTGGAAACCTCAGCATGATCATGGTATTGAACCTTTCCCACAATAGTTTGACTGGACCAATTCCACCAACATTTTTGAACTTAAAGGAAATAGAAAGCTTAGATCTTTCCTACAACAAATTGGATGGAGAAATCCCACCTTGATTTACTAAACTATTTTCTCTAGAATTTTTCAGTGTGGCATAATAATCTGTCTAGCAAGACTCCTGCGAGAGTTGCATAATTTTCCATGTTTTAATAGAGCTGTTACAAGAACAACCATTTTTTTTGTGAAAAATCGCTACCCAAAATATATGGTATGGCTATACCCCCATCACCAACACCAACACCAACACCAACTTCAACTAACAATGAAGATAATGGTGGCTTCATGGATATGAAGGTTTTATATGTGAGCTTTGGGACTGCATACATCATGTTGTTGGTGGTGATTGGTGTAGTTCTGTAAATAAATCCATATTGGCAGACAAGCTTAGTTTTACTTTATTGAGGTGAGCATTAATAATTGCTATTATTTTCTGGTGGACAATCTTCCCATTTTATCTAAGTTTGGATTTTCGTAGCTGTTTATCTTGATGGTACTAAGCCTTGGTGCATCGTTTTGGATTTTAGTTTCAAGATTTAAATAAGTTTATATTGATTTTCATTCGAGTTTTGTTCTTGTTTTTAGCTTCTGTGTGATATATAATAATGAAGTTTCTTCATTGATTGCTCTATGATTAGATTTATAAACTTAGGACTAGTAGTTTCTACATGAATTAATAAGAGGATGCCTCGGTATTCCGGATTGGGTTTGGCAGACTGCATGTTTAAATAAAATAGATTACTAAAGGGGATCGATTTTGTTTATGATTTGGTATGGGAAATTCTCTGCATGCCTACATAGAGCATGGCTTCTTCAAACTCCAAAACAATATATATAGGTGTGTGCCCAAACCAGTATTGGGCAGATCAAGAAAAGCCAACATTGCCGAGGAAGTGGTTGTTCATATTAGTCGGAACAGGGTTCTATAATCATTAGTTATACAATCAACCCTAATCAGAATTTCCCGAGAACGAATTAACTAAAGACTTTAGTTAATGCTGATGAACACGAGTAAATGATTTGCTAAAGAGAAAACCATGTATTTCAAAACCATTGCTAAGCTACAGGTTCTGGAGCCACAAACCACTCACATTTACGAGGGTTGATCACAAATTGAGACAAATCTACTTGTCCAGTTCGGAGACCAGTGACCCTGTAACCTCATAATTACCTCAGAATGCACCTACGTAAAACACATAGGAAATCCCAACACATAAGACAACAAAAGAAAACATGTAATTAGCATAAAAAAAAAAAGGTTGTACAATTCTTTCACAGCTCACAGTACGTATAGAATAAGCATTATCAAATCAGGCTAATATACCTCAGGTAAGTGAGATGTTAATCCTTCTTCAAGCAGCAATGTCTCAATCAATGGCATTATCAAATCAGGCTTCAATATATCCCCTAATCCCAAGCCTAGGACAACAACAGAAAACATCATGAAAAAAAAATGATTTTACAGTAATGCACCCCATGCCAGAGCATATAATTAGCATAAAAACAGGTTGTACAATTCTTTCACAGCTTACAGAACGTATAGAATAGGCATTAATAATTACCTTCATCTGGATCACCCGAACTACCTGCAACATCTATCATCACATCACGCGGGCCACCCTAAGTACAGCAAACAAGGATATGGTCACTTGCACTATCTGAGCAAAACACACCTCCAACACCAATATTACTCAGGATTCTTTGCAAGTCTTCCAATTTCACTGGTTCTGATGAAGAGTTTACATCACTCATTACTTCTGCACCAAGGTCTAGGACAACTAAGTTTCCAGTCCTGAGAACGATGAGCAAAAATCTCATCAAAATAAAAGAAAATGGCTACATAATATTTACTAGGCCATTTCTTTTTGGTAATGAAAGTCCTCCTTAACCTTTTTGAAGTTATTTTACAATGAATTACAAGCATTAAACATGTATATACATGGACAAACACCAAGTTATGATTCTAAATTTCCATATAAAAGATGCCCCAAGTTTTAGAATTTACCCTGAGGGCAAGTATGTGCAAGGGCATAAAGGGATGAAGGATTTGACATGTGCCAAGTGTTAGGAAGTTGCCATTATTGTGGTAACTACTCTACTACAAGTTGTACAAGTGGAAGCATGAATTCTGCCATAATTCATGCCATGTTTTAAGGCTTTATTGTCTCCTCCATGTTGACAAAATGTGCTCGAGGAGCTCATCCATTTGCCTATAAAAGAGGCATGTTTTGAGAGCAAAATGTGAGTGAGTGTGAGAAATGTAGAAGATAGAGAGAAAGAGAAAGCTGCAAGGGCAGCAATGAGAGTTAGGAGTAGAGTACAGTAAAGTGATCATCCTCCTCTATGCATTTGTTTGTATTCTTTCTCTATCTCTAATAATACTGACTCTCTCGTGGATGTAGGCGATTTGCCGAACCACGTTAAATATTGTGTCAGTGTGCTTCCCCTCCTATGATGAAAGATCAGTACATCACCGGTTGGATTTCCCCAACAATTGGTATCAGAGCATTTGGTTTAAGTGGTGTTTGATTTTTGTTCAAAAATGAAAGTTTTCAAAATTGTATTTTGACCATACCACCGTGTAGAGAAGGAAGAGACGAAGCCATTGTTGAAAACCGCGTTGAAATCGGACGTCAAAAACGGCCGCACGCATCGGCAAGGTGGCTGGCCATGCACGCTGATGTGCGCCACGTGTCGCACGCATCTTCTTCGCCCGGATGGGCTGACTCGACCCAAATATCAGACAACCCGACCCAAGTGGCTAACCCGGATAACGATGACGTCATCATGACGTAATTGTGATGTCAACATGCATAGTAAGCATGGCCCATGATGACATCAGCACAGTGGGCCCACATGCCACGTCATTAGCCGCGAGCCGATGGACAGGATCCAGTGTAGCTGATCCTACGTGCAACCGGATCTAAGATTGAATTTGAGCCGTTGATCAGGCTAGAATTGTTTTGATCAAATCTTAGCCATCTGAAATGCGATTTGGATGATTTGAGACTTGTTTCTAGCTAATTTGATCATTCCGGATGCAATGGTATGGTCTGATCGTTAATATTTGAGACCAAAAAATGACAGTGGTGAATTATTAAAGAGAGATTGCCCGATCAGGAGGCATCTGAAGGTCTAGATTGAGGTTGATGGAGATGAAGAAGAAGAAGGTGCACATGTTTGCCCAATTACATGTGCTGAACTATTAAGTGGGGAAATGTAATGCCTTAATGGAAGGCAAAATTGGGACACTTTGGACACCCGGTCATGTGGACGATTTAAGGTGAAGAGTGAAAACTGACAAAGACCAATCTTGACAAATCTAAGCACTGGTAGTCTCGCCAGATGTTGAGAAATCAGGTATAAAACTAGGATACCCAGATCACTTGTAAAGGAAAGCCGCAACAAAGCTAGCAAATGGTTGTATATACGGAAAGACAGTACGATGGATAGATATGGCCTAAGAAGTTCTATCTAAGAGATTGGGTTTTAAGCGGGACCAGTGTGACCCCTCCAATCTTTCCTAGGAACTTGCTTAGTGGAAGGATTATCCATACGTTACTATTTTCATATATGTAACAGTTTGTTATGAAACTGTTGAAGACTAGCAGGATGACGGTACAAGGGAAATAGTTGGGTTTCGTATGATCAAGGATCTGATAGAGTGGTGATTTCACCAAAGAAGTTAGATTCGGTGACTGTGATTTCTCGAAGGAAGAATTGATGAAGACCCTGATAATAGAAGAGAAATACAGCAAGGGGATAAAGATTGGCACCCTATTTTGACTTGGATAGGTGTTGCGACAGGATGAGCTGCTGTCAAACATAAGCAAGGAATAGGGAGAAATCTGGAGAACAGAAATTGCACGAGGGCACACGGAGATTGTGCAGAGTACCCGTAGAATTCAACGAGGTATTGTAATGAGACAACAGGTGCAAGGAGAAGAAGAGTTCCCAGATGAAGCTCAGAGCAGAGACTATGTATAACAGGAAGTCTATTGTGCTCTTGATGAAGGCAACAAGCGAGGACCTTTCCAATGCATGCAAGGATTGAAAGATGAGCTGTTGTAGAGGCACCTAATTGAGGGGGTGCAAACACCTGTGATAAAAGGCGACCGCCTATGATGAAAGGCGAAGACACCAAAGAGAATTGGTGTAGGTGGAGTTGTCAAGCAGAAAGATATAGAAGCTCTAAACATAGATGTAAAACCTCCAGGTGAAAAATCATAAATTGACTAGTTTTAGGTAAGACAAAATAATTCGTAACTCTTGATTGGGTGATTAGAAAATTCTGAAAATTTGCGTGGAGCGTTCTAATATCATGCCTTATATTGGGTTAAAATTTCAGAATGTTTAGAGAAATTTTGAAATTTGACGAAAATTCATAAATTGACTAGTTTTAGGTAAAACAAAATAATTCGTAACTCTTGATTGGGTGATCATAAAATTCTGAAAATTTTCGTGGAGTGTTCTAATATCATGCCTTAGCTTGGGTTAAAATTTCAGAATTTTTAGAGAAATTCGGAAATTTGACGAAAAAATCACAATTCGACTAGTTTTACGTTATTGGACGTAATTTTTAATCCGACCATCGGATTGAGCCGAAAATTTTTGAGGAACCTTAAAATATACTGAATAAAAACCTGGTTAAAATTTTAAGATGAATGGAGCTCGGTAGTGCTAGAAAAAAAAAATAAGGACCGTCAAATAGAGGCAAAAATGCTCATTAGGGGTAGAATAGTTATTTGCCATTGAAAAGAAAATATATAAGCCCTCCTTCTCTGCTATTAACTGCCGAATGGGCAGAAACAAAAAGATGAAAAGAAAAAACAGAGCATAACGGGAGAGATAGGGAGAAAAGTAAGGAAAAACAATAAGGAAATTGAGAGAGTAACTTTATAAACTTGCAAGTTAAACTTATAAAACACTAAATCAAGTGAAGGAAGGAGGATTTGAGAAGAGGAATTCAGCTAACCTTGGAAGAGAAGAGAAATTGGAAGAAAAACAATAGGTAAGCATGAGAAGTTTGGATTTAATGTTGATTTAGATGTTTTTCCTAAGCTTATTTGATTAAATTAGGAAGTAATTTCATGGAACTTTACCTTAGTTTCCCTTAAATCCTAGATTATTGAACTTAGGGTTCTTATGTGAATTTGGGGGAATTAGGAGGGGAAGGGAAAATGATGAAATTGAAGAGGAATAGAATGAAAACAAGTTGAAATAACAAGTAAATGAAGAGAGATTTGGGGGAGCAAAAAGAAACATCACATTCGGCCAATGAAGAAAAAAAAATAAAAATGGGAGAATGAGTTTTGATGTTAATGTTTAGAAAAAAAACCATGTTTAATCATGATAAATGAAAATGTAAGAAAGACTAAATGAAGAGATAGCATTTAAGTTGAGAAAATAATAATAATAATATGTAAATTCAAATTAAAAGAGAAATAAACTAGTTAAAAGAAAATATGAAGACAAGATGCCTAGATTGTGTTTGAATATAGTATTTAAATAAAATAAATAATATGATGTGAGGGTATAAAGAATAGAAGAATAATTTGATGGAGGAATTATGAACATAGAGAAAACAAAGAAGTAACTTGAGTTAAATATGAGGTTGTATGTAAAATAATGATGTTATATTTGAGAATGAATTTTTATTAGAACAAATTACAAATAAAAATATTATGTGCTTTATGTTTCGGCACATAAGAAAAAAATATTGATGGACTAATGATATAATGACACTTGATTGATTCAGGAGCTGTGTCTGGAGCTGGTCATCAGACAGGAGGAGCTGGGTCATCCCGAACAGAAGGTAGGTGAATTAGTCACCTCTTTTTGTAATTTTTAGTTTTCCTAATTATCTATGTTGCTTATTTAATTGATATTAAATGAATGGAGCAAATGAATAATTTGAGTTTTGATTATGTGAAATTACTGGTTTTATTGGTTAACAAAGAGGTTAACCGGATATGGGGTAATTCGTATGGAATTACCGGATTTTTTTTACTAATACAAGAGATTAGCCGGATGGTAGGTAATTCGAATGGAATTACCGGATTGATTGGCTAACAAAAGAGATTAGCCAGATACTGGGTGATTCATATGGAATTACCGGATTGATTTTGCTAACCGAAATGGGTTAGTCAGATTTTGGGTAATAAAGAGAATTACCGGGTTTATTGGTTAACAAAGAGGTTAACTGGATAAGGAGTAATTTATATGTAATTACCAGATTGATTGGCTAACAAAAAAGGTTAGCTAGATGATAGGTAATTCGAATGGAATTACTAGGTCTATTGGTAACCGAGGAAGGAAAAAATGAATTTTGGGTATCTATATGGAAGTGTTAGATGTATTTGGTAAATAAGAGGAATTAGTTGGATTTTTAAGTCCTAAAAAGATTATGTAAATTATAGGAGTAAGTTAGATTGAAGTAGAAGTACTAAATTTCAAAGGTTAAGAGTAATTATTTAATGTTAGATTAATATAATGAGAAAGTTAATTAATATGGTTGTTGTTGAAACAGGTATGCCACGAGGTGATGCAGATCGTTAGATGTAGGAATTCTCCTGTTTATGAATTACCATTTTGGAATGTAATATTCATGTCGTTACTTTCAATGTAAATCCTTTTGTGATGTAAAAATCAAGTAGAAGGTGTAATAGGTAGTGGATGTATTATATATATGTATAGTTATTAGTATGATCAAATCATTTTCAAAATGATAAGATAAGATTTATTATAAACATAATATGACTCTTAATCTTAATGTTGTATTTATGTAGTTAGTTAGCATTTATTATGTTTGTGATGAATTTGTTTATCCTTTGGGTTGCTTTGGGAGTACATTTATGTTGATTATTAATTGATAAGTATAAGTATTGCGTTATTGTTTGGTGATTGGAATGTGATCCAGGATGATTGGATCAAGATGGAAGTCATAATGATATATATTAGAAGTGTTGTCGATAACTTGGTACCAACAAAAACAGAGGAAACTCTGCCGAAATTTTCAAAAAAAAAAAAAAATAATCCCATAAATTTAGACATGTTACCCAATACTTGACATTGGTAAATAAATGTTTGGAGATTTCATGACATCATGATTTGAGACTGTTACAATAGAAATCTAGGTGGAGGATTGCAAAGAGTGTACCACAACTTTCTCTTTCAATGTGATCAGTGGCAGTAATCTCTCCCAAGTCCACATGGTGGTAGAGAATCTTGGAGCCACTAGAGTCATCCCAGAGAAGGTGTGAGTACCTTGCTATGAGTCCATGATCAGACTGTCTCATGATGATAGGCGGAGACACTTTAGACAGAAGGTGTGAGGGCTATGAAATGAGCCCAAGATCAGACCGTCTCATGACGACAGGCGAAGACACCTCAGGAGAAGGTGTGAGGACCATGATATGAGTCCACGTTCAAACCGTCTTATGACAACAGGTGGAGACACCTTAGATGGAAGGTGTAAGGACCATGATATGAGTCCCAGATTCAGACCTCCGTATGACAACGAGCGGAGACACCTCAGATGGAAGGTGTGGGCCACGATGTGAGCCCAGATTTAGACCATCTCATAGCGACAGGTGGAGACACCTCAGGAGAAAGTGTGAGGGCCATTATATGAGCCCAAGTACAGACCACCGCATGATGACGAGCAGAGACACCTCAAATGGAAGGTGTGTGGGCCAAGATTAGAGCCCTGGTTCAGACCGTCTTATGACAATAGGCGGAGACACCTCATGAGAAGGTGTGAGGGCCATGATAGGAGCCCCAGTTCACAACGCCCTAGATGTGATGGCTAGATATAAGTGGACAAGTGTATAGTCAATGGAGTGGCTATGATGAGTATGGAGACAAATGCAGGATTGACTTTCATGGATATTGCCCCCATGCTAAAGATCAATGAGCTAGAAGACATTTTCCTTGGACAATAAGTGGGTGACTTGTGGAGCATTAAGACGCGAATGCTATGAAGGAGCAAAGGGCATGCGCAGGTTCCGGGAACAAGTCGACTCTTGTCAAGGTGGTGAGCTCGGTGAAGGCATTGTGATACTCAGAGTATCAAGACATATATGGATCAACCTTTAATGGGCTGCCCCCATGGTTAAAAGTGGATAGCTACCTGGACTCTTGAGACTAAGAGCGAGAGACTCACAGAGAAGTAAGGTATGGTTCCTAGGATGGAACAGAGGGCAGATGCAACTCCAGGATGTAGACTCTTGGAAGAGTGGTGAGCTTGTGATCATATTGAGATACTCAGATAATGGTTGTCGCACTTGGAAATAGAAATATCCGTTTGAGTGGGTGTTGTAAGCCTTGGTGTGAGGCTTGATGAATCATTCCGGACCGAGCATGGATGATACGCTCGAAGGGGAATGTTGTGTCCCAGAGACAAGCGTTAACACTCTTCAGATGTGATGTGTGAGACCATTTGGTTGAAGTGATCCTTTGGTGTAAGCAAGGGTGCGCTTTGGTGACTCTGATGATTGAAAGGTGTGGCAAGTACCTGTAAACTTGGCCGGAGACGCTCTCAAAATGGTAAGCTTGGAAGAGCTGCAAGATGCAAGCTTGTGCTGAAGAAGCAAGAGGACAACTGCCCACATAAATGGCAAAGGGGGTGATTGTTAGGAAGTTGCCATTATTGTGGTAACTACTCCACTACAAGTTGTACAAGTGGAAGCATGAATTATGCCATAATTCATGCCATGTTTTAAGGCTTTATTGTCTCCTCCATGTTGACAAAATGTGCTCGAGGAGCTCATCCATTTGCCTATAAAAGAGGCATGTTTTGAGAGCAAAATGTGAGTGAGTGTGAGAAATGTAGAAGATAGAGAGAAAGAGAAAGCTGCAATGGCAGCAACCATTGCAGTAGCTGCAAGGGCAGCAATGAGAGCTGGGAGTAGAGTACAGTGAAGTTATCCTCCTCCTCCATGTATTTGTTTGTATTCTTTCTCTATCTCTAATAATATTGACTCTTCCGCAGATGTAGGCGATTTGCTGAACCACGTTAAATATTGTGTCAATGTGCTTCCCCTCCTATGAGGAAAGATCAGTACATCACCAGTCGGATTTCCCCAACACTAAGGTGGGTGAGATGTTTTTGTCAAGAAATGAATTTGGAAAATTTCTTGATATTTCTTCAATAAATATAAGATAGGAGTCTTTATCAAGGCAAGAACATAGGCTCTTCAAGATGATTGACTAGAAGGAGAGAAGGGAGGCTCATTCTGCTCCACTAACTCTTAGTCTCAAAGAGCAAAAAATTACTTAGCTCTATATCCTTATTCTTACTTGCTATATCAACTCTTAGAGTTGAAGTATCATCCTTGAGTATGCTTCTTTGTTATAATAAATATACCTTGATGAGATATTATCTTTAAGCATGTCTTCAAAAACTTGGAAAGGAGTAGAAGCATCAGGCTCTTTTTCATCAAGGAACTCTGTCAGGCAACAAGATAAAGCAGCGACGTTGCTGATGGAAAAACTTAGCAGTAAAATGTGATTAAAGGATCAATTAATTATTGAAATCAACTTGAGGAATTAATCTGTTTGTTTAACAAAAATACAGATACTAGTTAAATAGAATTTAACTCATGCGTGTGCGTGCATGCGTGCGAGCGAGCGAGTGTTTACTCGTTAATATTTTTAGAACGAATCTGGAAAAGAATAAAGTCATCTATTTCACTTTGGTCCAACATTCCTCACCTCTCCCCGCCCGAGCTCTCTCCCTCCCTCCCTCCCTAAGGCGTACCTGTGCATCTAGTTAGGAAGAACATTTTACAACTTACCTCAAGGTCGAGCATGGTCAGGGTTATTGTGTTGTCTATTCCGTGTGTAATGTGGGGTTCAATCCATGTGAATCACACGATCGACTTGTCCATATCTTTCTTATTGATTACAAATAGCATTGAGAATTAAAGAATATTATCTTAGTAAGTTCCAATTTATTCTACAAAAACTATATATAAAGATGTGACAAAATCTTAAGTTCCAATTTATTCTACAGAAACTATAAAGATGTGACAAAAAGATGTATACAAATTAGTTATTTATTGTTTGTAAGTATTATTGTATTGCAAAGACAAAAATAAGGTGCAACTTATGGCGTGGTCATCCAGCCTGGTTCAGGTTTTGATCCTGTTAAAAATCTATTTTGTTGAATGGTTGATCAACTTGTGAGTTATTGGTTAACTTGATCAATTTTTTAAACAAAACAATGCCATTTTTTTTAAAAAAATTGCTTATGACGTAGAAATATAATATTAGAAACTTAAACCTTATTGACTAGCAAAAACTCAATGGAAAACCTAAGGGCCTCTAGGCACTTGGGAAGGACTGAGCGTAACTTGGCCGAATGGGAACCCTGAGTGCCACCTGGTGCTGGGGCACGCCCGAGCGCCACTTGGCACATCGGAACCCCGAGCGCCACCCGACACTTGAGCATTCCAAGCCTAGAGCATTGGATCCGCCCAATAAAAATAATACTATTTATGACACCAATATTATTAATTTTTATATGAATATTTAGAATTATAATAAAAAATAATAATATTTATAACATAAATAATTATATTAAGAATTTCAAGGATGATTACAACACATAATAATATTTTTTTACTCCAAGTTGGGTTTGGACACATCCGACCCAACTTGGCTTTGGGCGTGGATGCTTCCACGCTTACCTTGGGTTTAGGCGTGGAGGCGCAGTTGGACGAGGACACGCCCAGATTTTTAATTATAATAAAAATAAAAATAATTATAACATAAATAATACTATTTTAATATTCATACTCTTAAGCATAATAAAAACTAAAAATAATTATAACACAAATAATACTATTTGTAATATTAATACTCTTAATTATAATAAAATTAAAAATAATTATAAAAAATAATATTTTTTAAAATATTAATAAGAATGTTTTTGCAAATTTATTAATTATTTTATTAATAATATGAATTATAATACAAATCATAATAAATTATTAATAATTATAACACAAATAATATTTTTTAAAATATTAATAAGAATTTTTTTTTCAGATTTTCTTAATTATATGAATTATAATAAAAATAATAATATTTAAAACACAAATGATAAGATTTTTAATATTAATTATAATAAAAATAATAATATTTATAACATAAATAATACTATTTTTGATATGAAGATTTAGAATTATAATAAAAATAATAATAATATTTATAACACAAATAATACTATTTTTGATATGAATATTTAGAATTAAGAAATAACACAAGTAATTATATTAAGAATTTCAAGGATGATTATAATGCATAATAATTTTTTTTATATATCAATACTTGAGTTATAATAAAAATAATAATATTTATAACACAAATATTAATATTTTTTATATGAATACTTTGAATTAAAAAAAAAAAATATTTATAACACATGTGTGGGCGAGATGCGTCCAAATAGCTAAAAGTGTCTTTTGCCAAGACTCCAGCACCACCTGGGGTCTGCCCAGAACATTGGATCCGTCCCAGTACCAGGTGGCGCTCAGGCGTTCTAAGCCCAGAGCATTGGATTAGCTCTAGCGCCAGGTGAAGTTGTACCGTGACTTTCCAACAAGAATGATCGTTATAAATTAAGTATCAACAACGATTAAGACTAATTGTTTTACCAAGATTCTCAACCATTGTAAAACTAGATTTGAAAAAATAAATCATAACAAAAATTAAAAAAAATAAAAATTGCATTGCTTTCCATAAATAATAATAATAATAATTATAGTCTCTCGTGTCTCACAACTTCATATGTTTTTTTCTTGAATAAGTGCTAATGTTCTTTGAGGGGTCCAAGCACGAACTAGTTAAAATTGAAGCACCATGAGTTTCTCTATGGCTTGGTTCACCATCTGCTGGTGCGGCAAGTTATGAACTAGCTGGCTTGTTTTTTGCTTCCTTGGTTTAAATATATCTGTTTCCTAATATGTGCAAGTGCTGCAAAATAGTAAATCTTGTATTTAAACGAAAGAAAAGGAGAAGGGAAAAAGGTTAATTAAAATCAGGAGGACTGCCATGAGGCAACCTCAAGTATCATACACCTCTGTTTTTGTCTTCTTCATTTTTCACGTGTTTCTCACAGAGTTCCCCTGGTTTGCAACTAATTCACTTATATATCTTGGAGCATAGCCATAGCCATAAATGGAAGGTTCTTCCAGTTCAAGAAAATTAACCACGAAGCTCGTAACTAGAATTTCAGACAGAAGGGTGGCCAAGTAAACTCCTATACCCTGTACCTCTGGAATTTCAGACAGAGCATAGCCATAGCCAATGATTCCGTTGTATACATTTCTGATATTGGTGTGGTGTATGAGTTCACGGCTCTTTTTCACTGCTGCTAACTTCTCTATACCTGCCTTGTCATTAAAAAATTAAATGTCATGTTTTACATGTGCAGAATCGAGACATTAAAGAGGCATCTTCCGTTTTCTGGTCAAGAACTCAAGAAAATTACCAAACAGTTTGAGGAAAAGATTTATACTGCCGTCACCGATCAGGTATTCCACTAATGTGTGAATTTATGCATAAGTGTGTGCATTTATGCATGTACACGTGTGTGTGTAGTGTGTCCACACTTACTCACCGGTCATTTTGTAGAAGTTCACATCTTTTCGTTAATTCTCTTGACAAGTGTTTTATTTAGAGTAACCAAAGTCCTTTTCAAGAATAAGGGAAGTGTGCCAGGAGATTCTGACAAACCAGTTTCTGGTATTTCCTCACTCTTAAATACTGGAAATATTGTACACCAACCATCTGTTGCACAAGCACTGGCTCCCTCCCTTGCAAGTGGCACTCCTGGGATATCTGCATCACCTTTGCTTGCAAACTTTACCAGTCCTGATGGTGCTCATGGCGGTGCTTTGACAACTGTTTCTGGCAAGTCAAATGTTACAGAGCAACCACTTGAGTACTTGATTGAAGCGGTTAGTGATGCTCTCCTTTTGGTTTTACTCCACCCCACCCTTATTTTGGAGGTTTCTGAAAAAGAAAACTTCTTTGTGAATGAGATGGTGATGCTGTAATTTTTTTCCCCAGGTGAAATCTCTGTCTCCCAAAGCACTTAGTGCATCTTTCGGTGACATTGGCTCCGTTGTCAGTATGATTGACAGAATTGCTGGTTCTGCAGCTGGTAATGGATCTAGAGCTGCAGCTGGTGAGGATTTGGTAGCAATGACAGGATGTCATCTTCTTTCGTTTTTGTCTTTTTTATTTTTCACGTGTTTCTCACAAGATGGGAACTCGAGGGAATAAAAAGTGCTGGGAAGTAATTTTTGTTGGAACTTCTTGTGTAACATCTTCTTTCGATGATGACCTCTTGGATGGCTGCATGAAGCTTGTTCCGCTTTAAATTTCAAGGCTAATCTATTGCTATGAGCACTGGTGTTTCAATTTGAAACTTGAGTTGCAACTGAACTTAAATGAATGGTGTTGGATTTGGGGCCTTCTATTAGTTTTAACTTGTACAGGGTTGAAGTGATAGTAATCTTAATAGTGTATGGTTTCCTAGTTTCTCAGTCTGAAGTTGAATGTTTCGGTGATATCTCGACATCCAAAATCACATAGACAGCTACTGCTGGCACTTGCAGTAGCCAATGAGCACTGTAGAGTATATATTGCAGCGTGAGATAAGGTTACCTCATTGCATTTTCATAAATTAAAGGGATTTCTCTTCTTTTCTTTGTCAATTACAGTGCTATTGTAATGTTTTCACAGAGTCCCCCCGGTTTGCAACTAATTCACTTATATATCTTGGAGCATAGCCATAGCCATAAATGGAAGGTTCTTCGGGTTCAAGAAAATTAACCATGAAGCTCGTAACTAGAATGGCCAAGTAAACTCCTATATCCCGTTATCTAGAACCTTATTTAATCTGCTGTGATGAAACATAAGCTATAGGGCCAAGCCTGATATCATTAGTGAAGCTTTTTTATGTTTTTCATTTTATTTTTTTTGTGATAGGAACATCAAAGAAAAAAAGTTTCCGGCTGGTTCATGTGTGAAAATATGAGGCATGTTAAGCAATTGGACCAGACTATCACATGTCAAAATCATAAGTTTCAATGATACTTGTTGCAAGAGTCTCCTTAAACAATCCAATGTGCCTTACTTGATATGTTTTTTTTTTTTTTTTTTTTAATCTCATTTGAGTAACACAATTGAGGTACCCTTTTCAGTTCATTCGTAAATCTCTTCCAAAACTGAAATTTCGGCAGTTAACTTTTGATGGGTCATTGGTGATTGTATTAATTTGGCACACTGTGAAATGATGTTTGCTGGAGTAATGGGGCTGGATGAAGGAGGGGGTTTTCGAGCTCAACGAAGCAGTGGATGTCTGGTGCAGCAGCTGCTCCAGATGGTCCTCACTATTGGGGCAGCCTATCGAGATTGTTTTCAGGGACATTTTTAAAGACATTGAAAACGACAATCTTGCATTGATTAGTGCCAAGTATGAACACGTCAAATCTAAGCTAAGAAATCATGGTTTTGTTAAGCTTTGATATCATCAGAGGCTTGATAATGGAAGGATTATTGTACTCTCTTACATACACATAATGTTGTGCTGATGAGCCAAAGAAGTTCTCCACAGACTCCAACTAAGAGGAAGTTATCGACATCCTCTTCATGTTATAACATGATTAAGTAAAGGTAATATAAAAACAGTTAAAAGATGAATATAAAGTTTAAAATGAAAGGGGAGAAAGCAAACCCTAAGCTCATAAGGATCCATACATCAAATTTAGCATGGGTTTTGATGATAGGGAAACATCTAATTAGATGTGGCACTTAATTTGCAAAAATATTTGTAAGAGGAGTGAAATAACATTGCAATGATAACGGAGAAGCATATATTTACTTTTCAGAATCTTAAAAAAAGATGAACAAACATCTTATGCCATTCATGATCATATTATACATTTTGAGGACTGAAAAGGTATATAAATGGCAACATTTGTCTAACAAACAGCAGTAACAACGACCTAGACAAAAACTCCCTGATACTTAATCATGTTAATTTTCTATAACGAAGAGGTTTTACATGGTTAAGCATGGACTCAACCATATTAAAAAATCTGGACAGCCCCACTGCAAGATGTTCAATTCGTGCTTCGTACGTAAAAGAAATACAAAGATTCAGATCCATCCTAAAAACACACATAACTTATCAACCTCAACCTACAGGCAAACAATGGTTCAAGCTGAGGTAAGACATCTAAAGCAAAAGGACATTTCAGCCTCTGTTTTTCCTGACATTTTTTTTCATCAAGTGACCTCTACAAAGACCTGCTGTAACATATATGTATGACCAACCCAAACAAACATGAAAAAAGAAATTTTTTCAGGGGAACCCAAGTCGAAAAAACTTTTTAAAAAAGTTTTGTCTTCAAAATCAAAGCCTTCTATCATCTCCAAAGGTACAAAGCTGTGTTCCTAAACACAAGATGTTTTTTCTTTTTTTTTTAAAAAAAAAAAGGTAAATCCTCGTACAACCTAACACAAAGCAAGAATCCAACAAAAATCAAAGACTAATGAAAAGAAAGACCAAAGAACTGTAAACAAACCACGGCTGGAATTAAGGGAAGAATCTAAAGCAAAATAAAACTCCAGCCTCTTATTTTCGTGGCACGAAGTGTTTTCTTCCCCCAAGTTACCTCCAGAAAAACTTGTTGCGGTATATATATATATATGGATAAGCAACATAAATAAACATGCAAAAACTAAAACTTTTTTAAGGAAACCCATGTCGAAAAAACCATAAAGACAATGTTGCCTTTAAAAGCAAAGCTTTCCTATCATCTCTACAGCTACAAAGATGTGTTCCCAAGCACAAAAGAAATATTTTTTTTCTTATAAAGAAAGGGAAAATACTTTAACAGCCTAGCACAAATCAAGCACCCAGCCTAACCAAAACAATTGAAGAAAAAAGGTCGATCTCTCAGAAGACTTCTGCCAAACACGTAGCATGCAAGAAACACATGTAAAGAAAACCAAGTAAACTTCCTTGCAAGACACATGCCACCCTGTGCGAAACAAAGACAACACCACCTATATAAAGAATGGATAATAGAGGGCTGAAGCTAACCAAAAGACTATGCCCAAGAAACCTCATAACTATGGCAAAAAAGGCAGCCAAAGCCTCAATAAACACACACATAGCTTAACGATGCAACTGAAAACAGAAAGACAGTGAACAAAGAGTAAGGCATCTTCCGAGGAAACAAGGAAATTTTATACCTTAAACTAAGCAGTAGGTAGAAGGCAAAAACTGAGCGTAAATTTTCAGGAAGGGACAAACGAAAAAAACCAAAAAGAAAGTAGAGAAAAATGCAGACTCAAATTCACAACACCCATTTTCTTTCCATTGGAACACTTTAAATAATTTATTAAATTTATAATGATCTGATTTCTACACATATTAAAAAATCAACTTAATGATCAATTCTTTATAATTTCAGCATTACTAAAAACATCCAAACTAATAAACTATTAGTTATTTTAATAAACATTTTACTTATGAATTCACCTAACTAAAAGAAAGCGCGGGAACACCCACCGCGCGAGAAGAAACGCGAAAAACAGAGAGGGAGCGCGGTAAAGACGGTGAAGCTACAGGACTCATACACAGTGCACCGTGTTTTAATGAGCACTCTTAGTTTTATATATATATATATAATTCTTTCAGTTTTAGTTTGTCAGTTATGAACAGTGAAGCAGCACTAGAAAACACTTCTTTTAGTTTGTTAGCGAATCTGGAAAAGAATAAAGTCATCTGTCAAGCTCTGTTCACTTTCGTCCGACATTCCTCACCTCTCCCCACCTGAGATCTTTCTCTTTCCCTCCTCCGCTCTCGGAAACCGCCGCCACCTCAACCAATAAAGCTTCAAATCTCCACCAGGTGCTTCCTTTTCTATCGTGTTTTTTATTTTTAAAATTTACGTCTGCGCTTTCATTTATTCAACTGAAATTCTTATCCAATGAGAGAAATTCGATTAAAAGAAGAAAATATTAGAAGATAGAATTTATTTTTTTTTTAAAAAAGAGAGGATATGAATGGTGAAAAAAGAGAGAGTGAAGGAGGTTGGGAAGCATAACTTTTTTTAAAATAGTAGTTTATTTCTATTTAAATTGAAAACTTTATCCCATATAATTAGACCAAAAAAGAATTAAATGAAAAAATAAGGACTTATTTGTAAGAGAAAAGAAAAATAAAGAAACAACACCAAATTAAAAAGAAAAACAATTTAATTTTTTTAAAATAAAGAGCTTATAAAAAATGGAAGAAAGCGCGGGAACACCCACCGCGCGAGAAGAAATGCGAAAAACCGAGAGGGGCCGCTGTGAATCCATAGGATTCACATACAGTGCACCGTGTTTTAATGAGCGCTCTTAGTTTTTTTTTTTTTTTTTTTAATTAATATCATTTAGACCATGAAATTTATTAATTAATCAAGATATTATTTAGTAAATAAATTTATATACTTATACATTAATCAATTAAAAAATTTCTTTTTCAAAAACATTAAACTCAATACATGCGTTGTGTATTCTGAATATATGAATATTATCTAATCATCAAATTATGAACTATCATAATTCTATATATTTATTTAAATAAAACAAGTTCAAGAAATTAATATAATCAGTCTTATTAATTAATAAAAGTCATGTATGTATCTATTTTTGCAAATTGGATGCATACTTAATTAATATTAAGTCAAGCAAAAAATCTATAAAAAGAATATACAAGTGAGCCAAACAACAATATTAAAAACGAACAAGAGGTCGAATTAATATCCATTAACTAATAGTAAAATTAGAAAAATGATATCAGAGGACACAAAATCACAAAAAATCATGAAACTACACAGCAACAACAACTATAACAAAAACTAAATAAATTGTTTAAAAAGTTAAAAGAAAATAAATGCACTTTTATCCACAGCAACAACAACTATAACAAAATGCTGGGCTGTAGAATATAGATGATTAGAGAAAGCATTTAACATTCAGAGAAAGAAGCCTGCAACACCCATTAAGGAAAAGAGAAAATTAAGGGAAAGAAAATTAGTAGTGATATACAACACCCATAGCTTGTTCCACTAATTAACTTGACGGTAAAATGTGATTAAAGAATCAATTAATTATTTAAAAAACTTGAAGGATTAACTTGTTTGTTCCACGAAAAACAGACATTGGTTATATAAAATTTTACTCAAATTTTTATAATCACATGCGTGAGTGTTTATTTGTAAATATTTTGGAAGGAACTAGTTTATGTTTTGCCCAACATGAAAAAATCATCTAGGCTTAAGAAACTAGCTGGATCTAGTGGATTAATTTTAAATTCTTATGATTTAATTGTTTATCTATATCAAGTTTAAAATTAACTAATGCGAAAGTTATTCTAATACAATCCAATCAACATGGTAGGTCCAAACTAAAATTTTAAAATGACATCTTTTTTTAAAATTGATATGATGATATATTAAATCGATTCTGGTTTCGTGACTTAACTCTCCAAACCCACGACCTGAATAATGGACTCCACCTGGTTTAACAACTTTAATTTTTTTTAATTATTTTTTGCTTAAATGATAACAAAAATAGATGCTCATAAAATTGAACACCAACCAAATGTTAGGACATTTGTTTGAGGCTGTAATAATATCATAGAAAGCAAACCGAAACAAGACTAATTCAAAATCAACAAAATATGAAATGATTGAATTAAAAAAAAAGCCAAAAAGGATTCAATTGAAAGAAATAAAAAAAATGAAAGGTAGAGTTTAAAAACAAAGGAACAACATGACATTGTTATTAAACGTGATCTTGTTGACAACCTTGAAACCTCTCGACTTGACTTCTTACCTAATATAGGTTTAAAATTAATTCGCAAGGGAGTTGTCCGTACATGTCCTAGTTGGCTTGACATGTGCAAATTAAGACAACTCAAATGACCAATACAAACATTGTTTGAATTTTAAGAAAGAAAATCAAGATGATATCTTTTTTTTTTTTAACTTTGATATGATAATATACTAGATCAACTCGAGCTTCGCAGTTTAACTCGTCAAATGCATAACCCAGATCATGAACTCCATTGGGCTTAAAAACTATTTTTTATATAATGATGTGAGAATTAAAACAGACACCTACAAAATTAAGCACTAAACAAATTTAAAGATGTCTATTTGAGACTGCGATAATTACATGTAAAGGAAACAAAAACAAATTAAGATGACCAATTCAAAATCAACAAAATATTAAAGTGAAATTGAAAGAAAAAACAACAAAAATCATTCAATCAAAAGAAGAAAAAATTAGAAGATAGATTATTATTTTTTTAAAAAAAGAGAGGATATGAATAGTGAAGTAGGAGGGAAAACCCTAACTTTTTTAGTATAAATAAATAAGTTTTTAATTAAATTAAAATCTGTATCTCATGACAATTAGACCCAAAATAAGTAAAATAAAAAAGGGAAGAAATTGTCTAAAGACCGATTTGTAAGAATATGAAAGGAAATAAAATGAAAAAAACACTAAATCAAGAAGCAAAAAAAATATAAGGACTACTTAAAAAAACAAAAAATATATATAAAGAGAAGCATAACTTTTTAGTATAGTCGTTTTATTTCTAATTAAATTGAAAGCTTTATCTTATATAATGAGGCCAAAAAAAGAATTAAATAAAAAATAAGGACTAATTTGTAAAAAAGAAAACAAAAAAAACCCAAATAAAAAAGAATTTTTTTTTTTAAATAAAGTGTTTCACTATTCATATAAAAATGAAACACTATTATAGTACCTAACTAGATATGTGGCTCACATTACCGGCAATCCTAATTTTTTTAATGCAAAAGCATTGTCAAATATGAAAAAAATATATTTTAAAAAAAATTATATGCGTGCAAGAGAATAGAGATTTGATTTGAAAATACATGCTAAAGATCTAAACATAAACTAAAAAAAAAGTAGAATTATATACAAAAAAAAACCCCTTAAAAGAGATCAATGATTCAAGTGATTCATTATAGACTATGAGATAAAATATCGTGGATTAGTACAATATATTTACCTTTTGCCCTTCTCTATACAAAACAATTGACTTACAAACGAGGTAAAGTTATCTTTTCATGTGATCTAAAGGTTATTTGTAAATTGATTGGGGATAATTTAATGGGTTTACTCCTTTTTTCGCACACTAAAACTACATCCTGGCCCTTGCAAGCAAAAAAAACAATTGACCTTTTGGTTAGGGTCTATTTTTATCTATTTTATTTTATTTAAACAGTAAAATGACATCAATACCCTTAAAAGTTCAAAAATATTGACCTTGACAAGAGGTATTTTTTAGTCTTTTTCATGTTTTGTGTACCGTAAAATGATAAAGTTAACCTTAAAATAAAAAAAAAAATCTAAAATTGGCTTGGGATAACATTTTCATCCTTGCAATATGGCTTTTTTTTTTAGTAATATTTATATTCTTTTAAGAGCGATTTAGTAATTTAAAGTATTAAAATATTAATAAATCAATAAAAAAATTAACATGTGCATAGCACATGTCAGCGCATGATAGGCCACCACGTTATCAAGGAGACGTGTGATAGTTCAATGTGTAATGTGAGGGTGTAGTTGATGGTGTGGTGTATGTTGCCATATTCGCGTTGGTTCAGTAGCGACAAAGTATTTTTTCCCTCCCCATCTTCTCTCTTAAGCTTTAGTATTCACGCTTAGCCTTTAAAAATTTAATTGTATCCTTGGGATTATATTTATATTAATACCATGCAACGTAAAATTTATTTCCCTGTACAATCAATGCAACAAGTACACAAATAACAAACGATAAGGAATTTAACATAGTCATGGAATTTAACAGAAGATATATACACTCCAAGCTTCTCGTTGCTCCCCTGTTCGATTAGAAACAGAGATTCAAGAAGCTATGCTACTGTCCTGAGACAAGAGTTCCAATAAAATCTACTGTAAGTTCCCAAGACACTCTTTTTCCAGAAAATCATTCCTCAGCTTTGCATAAAGTGATCCATGAATCTGTAGAAGAAGAAGCTGTATGGTTAGGATATAGTCTTGTTGGGTCAATTAAAGAAAGTGTGAATTAACGTAGGCCCGGTTTCACTATGCAGTAGAGACATTGAAGATAAAGTACGAAGAGAAAAGAAGCCTCAATCGCTCAACATGAGTGTTTGAAGTGGCTCGACTCAAAGAAACCAAATTCAGTTGTTTATATTTCCTTTGGAAGCATGGCAAACCTCACTGCCTCTCAGCTTAAGGAGATTGCAGCAGGTAATTAGAAGAAACAAAAAGAGTCAAGAAGACAAGGAAGATTGTTTTAAAAAGTTGGTGAAAAGGAAACTGGAGTTAAAGGAATGGCTTAGAGTGCACGGAGATCATGTTAAAAGTGAAGCTGTAGAGAAGGCAATCACTCAAATTATGATGGGTGAAGAAGCAGAGGAAATGAGGAGCAGAGCAAAGAAGCTAGGAGAAACGACCAGGAAGGCTGTTGAAGAAGGTGGATCTTCTTGCTCCGATTTCAATTCTTTGATTGAATAACTGAGTTGGAGTCGCCCTTGAAACAGAGGCAGATGTAAGTGTTGTCACACATGCATAGAATATTTTGTTTCTACTTGGTAGTGGTTTTGGCAATTTATTTTCGGAGAAGTCTTGAGAGTTGAAAGAGTAATCACAGCCGAGTCAATGACCAATCCAAATCAGTTCCCTTCCTAATGGTTCAGGAATGAGAAGTCCAGCTTTATATATTTAACCCAAGTAACTAATCAAATAGAAAGGCTGAGCTTAGAGACAGTACAGTACAAATTAAGCACCCAATAGCAAGTAGGAACGACCATCTCCCCAGTAACAAATTCACCTTCTGAAGTTGGAGAAGTTGCGAAAACTAGCCACCACAAAATAGTAGTAAGTATCGATGCAGTCTTCGCTGAAGTACAACCACCTGCATCGCCAATATGGATTGATGTAGAGAATTGTTGCAATTGTCATCACCACAATTGTGTAACATACACCGAAACTGATGTAGAAAAAGTCCATGTCTATGAAACCATCATCTCCTTGTTCATCATTAGGCACTGGCTGTGACGGCACTGCTTCCTCACTACAATTGTTTCGCAATGGAGGTCCACACAAGAGAGGATTTCCTTCGTAACAGTTTTCATCATCAAAGGTCCCAAACTGATATTTTTTCTCAGGTGTTTTACCTGACAAGTTATTGTACGCCACACTAAAAACTTCAAGTGTGGTAATTTCATTAAGTTGTGGAGGGATGATACCATTCAAGTTGTTGTACAAAAGATCCAAACTCTCAATCTGCTTTAGGTTTGAGAATGTTGCAGGGATAGATCCAGTGAGATTGTTGTGTGATAAGTTTAATGACACTATCTCACTTAAGTTTCCAAATTCTGGTGGGATTGCTCCTACAAAGTTGTTAATGGAGAGATCAATATCAAACATGTAGCTGAGAGTCTTCCTCTTGTAACCATAATACATATTTTTAGTTGTAAATTCTATCACTTCTTCTGTGATGTCAAGCAGAAAACCCTCTTCCAAGCTGTACATACTATCCACTAGTGGTGGACCCATTGTTTCATAATAAGCTTTTTCTATGGACCCTAGTGGAAAATAAGCTCTGTGATACACCAACGCTTTCTAAGAACTTTCCTTGAAAGTAAGATTGCCCAAACAGGAGGGTAGTGGACCAGAGAGCTGGTTTTGTGAAACATCCAAAATGCTTAATTGTTCTAACAAGCATAACTGAACAGGGAGCTCACCATCAAAGTGATTAGCCCTAAGAAGAAGAACACTCAATGATGAAAGATTGCCAAACCAATTTGGAATGGAGCTAGTGAAGCTATTATCTTAAAAATCCATCATAACCAGGAAAGAGCTGTTATAAATCCATATGTTAATGGACGCTCATCTATTTTTGGATAGATGCACATGGATTAGAGATGGTGAACTGAAACAAGATGGTATATATCTAGACAAGTTGTTCTCAGAAATGTCCAAATGTAAAAGTTGGTCAAGCTTACAAAAGTCTTTTGGGATCGGACCCTTAAAATAGTTTTTGGACAAATCAATTGCGCCAAGGCTTGTAGAATTAACAAACCACCTTGGAAGCATGCCTGAAAAGTGATTGTTGCTCAAATCCAATACAATACACACTTTCCACTCATTTAATGGAAAATCTGATATCTGACCCCAAAGATTGTTACCACCTAGGTAGAGATATTCTAAGATAGAAGAATTGAACGCGGAGGTCGGTAAATGCCCACCCAAATTGTTGTTTGACAGCTTGAGAAACCATATTGTTTTTAGTTGTTCTAGTTTTATTGTGAACAATTAATTGTTGGATAAATCTAAAATTCTCAGAGAGCTAATAAATAAGGATGGTGAAATTCAAACTCATGATCGCTTGGTCATCGGTGATTCCTCCAAAAAAAAATAGAAAGGCTGGTATAAAATACATTATTGATAAAAATCATGGGTTAATAACACTTCCATAGCAATCAAAAAACGATATATAATTTTCCTATTTTAATTTCTCATTTTAACTATTTATTTTATTGTAATTATTATTCAGAGACTGAATTTTATTTTAATAAGTAAATAAAAAAAATAATCGACCCGATGAAATTTCTGCTAGTGAACGCAATTCGATTTTGAATAAAGTAATTAAAAAAATATATAATAATCCGATGAAATCCAACGTCTGCTCAAAGAACTCAATTCAAAAGAAACACACAATCACCGATTTCTAATATTAATTCTGTTTTGACAATTATTCCCCTTAATTTACATGATTTATCCGATTTTTTCTCACATTATGTTGTAATAATCAAGCCCTGTATATATATATATATATATATTAACTCAAACATAATCATCTTGAACCCGAATTTATTATTTTATCTTTTATTTTTTGAGTGGAGAATAGAAAGATCAATTCAAATCTTTTAGGATCTTCATCGATAATCAATTCTTTAATTAGTTTATTTGCAGACCTTTCAGCTAGTCTTGAGTGCCCATAATTTTAAGAGATATTACTGCTGGATAATGCCGAAATGTTGAATGATTGGAGTCTTGATCAAGGCAAGAACATAGGCTCTCAGACGTTTATGGTGATTCTTCTTTTTTTGGAATTTACTGAATTCTTCAAATATTATTGTGTTAAATTTATTTTATTAACAACAACAATACATAGTAATCATCATACTTTATATTATAAGTAATGTTTTATTGGCGCTCAACATGCGGGGTGAAAAGAAAAAAAATAAAGGCTTTACAATGTGCTTTTTAATATATATCTGTTTTCAAAATAAAAAATCAAAATGCCTATTGTATTTAGGAAACTTTTTTGATAAATAATAAACGAGATAAATATTTGATATCGCGTAAATAAGCAAGCCCCATCAAGTAATGGATAAAAGGAACAAAAAGTCATATCCAACACTGAATAAAAACTAGAAAAGAAAAACAAAAAAAAAAGACAGGTCAAAACTGTATGAGGACTTAATTAGTTAGTCCCTCATAATACTCGTTTTAAAAAAGTTCCTGTATTTTTTGTTTAAGTTCTTTTTGAAATTTTTTTTTTATCATCAACTGAGACTTGGCCAAAACTTTGTTGAAAAGTGAGATTATTCTATTTCAATCAGAGCCTTGGATTCAATTTTTTGCGCGCTATCCAAATTGTTTTTTTTTTATCTTATACATTTGACCTTTGAGTTTTATAAATTTTCCAT
>NC_133286.1:3401615-3458508 GCF_005239225.2 Populus alba | reverse complement strand
ATCAGTCTGCTCTTTAGAGTTGATGATAAACATGAAATATTCATTGTTAATGCTCGTTGTTTTCTTCATCTTTTTCCTAGATTAAAACATGCTAGACAATCTCTTTGGGATGGTTTAGTGTTTGTGGCCACTTCATGTTCTATTTTTGCTGTGGTATTTAGTCTGCTGATATTCATTGGGGATTGAAAGGCCTCGTTTTACGACTTTGTTTTGTTTTCTTCTTATTTCTTTATTCTTCTGGGGATATGGTATTCCTACAATATTTATTCTTTCAGAGAAGTAAATATATTCATCTATAATCAAATCTGAATCGATATTGTAACAACTCGATATTGTAACAACTCCTCAACCAGGATAAAATAACAATCTCATGTCAACTGAAAAATAAAATAATTAAATTTTTTTCTCTCTCAATCTCTCCTTCCTTCACTTGATTCTTCCTTAGATTAGTATTTTATAAGTTGGACTTTGTATGTTTACAAGGTTATTCTCTCACTTTTCTTTTCTTTTTTCTTAGATTTTTTTATATGTTTTTCCCTTACTTTTCTCTCTTTTCTCTCGCCTTTTCTTTTCTTTCTTTTCTTATTCTACTTCAACCCAGTCGGCAACATATAAAAGGAAGGAAGAGCTGATTCATTTTATTTTTTAATGGCAAATAACCATTTTACCCTTAATGAGTCGTTTTGCTTTTATTTGACGGTTTTTTTTTTCTTGTTAGCACTACCAAGCTCTGTTCATCCTAAAATTTTAACAAGATTTTATTCAATATATTTTAAGATCCCTCATAAAATTTCAGCTCAATTTGATGGTTGGATTGAAAATTATACTCAATAACATAAAACTGGTTAAATTATGATTTTTCATCAAAATTTCTGAATTTCTTCAAACATTTTGAAATTTTAACCCAAGCTAACATCATATTAGAAGACTCCACATATATTTTCAGATTTTTTTGAAAACTTAATCAAGAATTACAAATTGTTTTACATAAAATTAATAAAAAAAATATTGATAAAATCTTAACCTGAACTATAGCCCTTCCACACCTTTTACATGCCTCCCTCCGTCCTCACGAGGAATGCTTCTTTGGTTTAGAAGCACCATGAAGATTCAGGCCCAAATCTTGCTTAGAATGCCCGAATACCCAGGATCCTCGCACCTTGTCCTCAATGGTTGTGTATATTTGTTTTGCATCCATATTTGGCTGGTTTCTTTAATAAAGTACATGATATTCCATTTTTCATGTCCTTGATGTGCTTTTACTCCTCTTGCCGTTCCTGACTTTCATTTTAGGGTTTATTCTAACAGTGCAATATGTTTTTTTTTGTTTGGCCCACTGTCCCAAGTGGAGAACCTGTCATGGACACGGGTGATTGCAGAATTCAATTGCAGCCTGACTCACGGAAAAGAATAGTCGACAAAATGTAAGTATTTGTTTCCTAATATGTGCAAGTGCTGTAAAATAGTAAATTTTTTATTTATATGAAAGAAAAGGAGAAAGGCAAAAGGCTAATTAAAATCAGCAGGATTGCCATGAGGCAACCTCAAGTGTTTTTTTTGTGTTTTTTTTTCATCTTCTCATGTGTTTCTCACAAGAGCAAACTTGAGGGAACATAAAGTGTTGGGAAGTAATTTTTGTTGGAACTTCTTGTGTAATCTCTTCTTTCGATGGCTGCATGAAGCTTGTTCCGCTTTAAATTTCAAGGTTAATCTATTGCTATGAGCATACGTGTTTCGAGTTTTAATTGAACTTAAATGAATGGTGTTGGATTTGGGCCTTCTATTTGTTTTAACTTCTACAGGGTTGAAATAATAGTGATCTTATGCCGTGTTTGTTTCCCGAAAAACAAATTTCTGGAATTTATTTTCCTTATTTTTTTATGTTTGGTAACAATATGAAAAACTAATCAAAGAAAACTTAATTCCGATCAAAATAAAAAAAATAACTTTATCGATCAAAGGAAAGTGCTTTCCTTTATCAGAAGGAAAACACTTTCCTTTCTTTCATTATACATATTTTCTCAAAATCAAGGTCTCTCTCTTTTCAAAAAATCTCTTTTCAAAAACAATTGGAAGTTAGAACAAAAGCGTTTCTCTGGAACAATTGAAGCATTTCTCTTGACCAATTGATTTCAGGTATTTTTTTCCTCTATTATTTCCTTTATGTTTTTATTTTCTTCATTTTAGATCTATAAAAATTATGGCATAAATCCTTTGACATTCTTGATAAATCTACTACCTGTCATATTTTTTCCATAACATTCCATAACACAGTTTTCTTCTTCATCTTACCTCGTCACATTCGGCTAGTTAAAACAAACCAAATTCATCAAGCAAGCCACAAAAAAACACATTTTTTCCATGACAATTTTCTTCTTCAACAACACTCACATTCAACAGCTAAAATTTCTAACCTGTTGTCTAAACCAAATTAAGGAACAGAGAGAGGCAGGGGGGGCAAGATTACTGTGAATTAATCAAAGCAAAAATCCCCAAACTTTCCTAGCAAAAAGCAGCCCTTCCCTGTTACCTCGTCCTGGATCTAGAGAGACAAAGTAAAGGGGGGGGGATCAGTTAATATGTTGAAAATCAACCCTTGCTCTGTTTTTTTTTTTTTTTTCAAGTCCCAATGTTATCAGAACAAGTAGCCGGGGGAGAGAGGGAGGAGAACTAGGAAGAAGGAGTAGGTCTTTGAGGTCTAGCCCTCTTGCCACTTGAATCTATGATCTTTTGTCCTGCTTCTTTGTGCACACAGAGAGAGGAAGTTAAGGAATTCTTGGTGAGAGAGAATAGATGGCGAGAGAAATCAAGAGGGAACAGGGGAATGGGGAAATGAGAGAAACCAAGAGGGAGAGGGAATGGGGGATGAGGGAATGGGAACAAGGAACGGGGGAACAGGGGAATGGGGGAATGGGAATAGGGGAACGGGGGAATGGGGAATGAGAACAGGGGAACAAGACCGAGAGGAAGTTTAATAAGGGGAATTATAACAAACCTAATAAACATAAATTTGTGTTTTATTTTGCTTTGATTAATTTATGATTAGTGTTTGATTATATTTGTTACATATGGATAAATTTGTGGGACTATGCTGGTAATTATATGGATTTCATTGCGCAATGTTTATTGATCGTTATGAACTTATGAATTATATAATTTTCAAAATAGTTTTATCATCGAGAAATTGAATTTTATGTTCTTAAATAATATATTTTAAGACCTTTTTTGTTTAGGGAATCAGATATCATTGCCATAACTATTATACATTGTCAGCTTCTTTCAGCATAAGTTATTGTATTGATTGTGAAAGTATTTTATATGCTTTTTTTAATATTTATTTTCCTAAATTTTTAGATTTTGTTATCAGAAAACTTCACTTTCATGTTATGAATAGTGATGAATATAAAAGTGATGAAAATTGAAGGCTTTGATGAGATCACTATTGGGGAAGCATTTGATCACTTAGTCCAAAATGAAATGTTGACAAAAGCATTTATGGCAAAAAAAATGTTAATTTGAGGAAAATTTGAGTTCAGAATTTTATGAACCAACACTTCTACAAGCCTGCTTGCTAAGATGATTTGATTATGTTCAAAATTTGGGTTCAAACTATGTTTGTTATTTGACAAGTATGTTTACTTGTTTAATTCGGTCTAGCATGTTTATGTTTGTAATTTGAACTAATATGTATGTATATGACATCGAAACTTAATATTCATGCATGACTATGTTTGATGTTAGATATTTATATTTATTTCTTGATGCTTATTTGATATATATTAAAGGAATTTTAAAGGGATAATTGCCTTTACTGGTAAAAAAAAAATTAATCTTTATCCAAAAAAACCCATCAAAATATTTTTGTATCTATTTATCTTTTAAAAAATTCTTCATACCAAAAAAAAAAAAAAAACCCAAATATATAACTCTTACCATAAACTAATTTGGCTTTCTTCATATGAAAAAAAAACTTATTTTAAGCTTTTAAAATTGAAAAAAATATATTAATAGGTTTTACTTAAGAAATATTTTACAAGGTTATTTCTCTATAATATTATATAACATATATAGTTATATTTTAAAAATAAGCTATATATGAATATAAGATATAATAAAAAAATTCATCATTATACTTTTTAGATTTCATTCTTTTATTGTAAGTGATTAAATATTTATATTAAATATTTTATATATGTTTTGATAAACTTGAAAAAAAATTAATTCATTAATAAAGTGTTTTCCAATTTATTTTCCATAATATAACCAAACACTGAAAAATATTTTCCAGTTTATTTTCCATAACACTACCAAAAATTAAAAAATAATTCACTTTTCAAGGAAACTACTTTCCAAAAAAAAAACCACTTTCCAGCAAACAAACGGAGCCTTAAAGTAGAAAAGCAGCAGACAAAAATCAATTAGCCACAATGGTGTATGGTTTCTCAACATAAAGTTGAATGTTTTGTTGACCTCTCTACATCCAAAATCATATAGACAGCTACTGCTAGCACTTGCAGTGGTCAATAAATACCGTAGAGTATATATTGCAGTGTGAGATAAGGTTAACTCATTGCATTTTCAGCTATTGAAAGGATTTCTCTTCTTTTCTTTGTCAATTACAGCACATGCATCGAAGTGTTCTTACTGAGAGTAAATGCTATTGTAATGTTTTCACAGAGACTCCCCTGCTTTGCAACTAAGTCACTAATATATCTTGGAACATAGCCATAGATGAAAGGTTCGTCCAGTTCAAGAAAATTAGCCATGAAGCTCGTAGTTAGAATTTTTAGACAGAAGGGTGGCCAAGTACTCTGTACCTCTGGAATAATACAGGGAAAGGATGTCTATGTATTTTGATGTCTTATATTACATGACCAACTCTTGCTTATCTCATTATTTGTTTTTACTTTTTGCTAATGATTCCACTCATTTCTGATATTGGTGTGGTTTATGAGTTCAGGGTTCTTGCTCGTTGCTGCTAATTTCTCTATACTTTGCCTGGTCATTAAAAATGAAACGTAATGATTTGCATATGCAGAATGGAGACATTAAAAAGGCATCTTCTGTTTTCTGGTCAGGAGGGATTACAAGAACTCAAGAAATTTTCCATACGTTTTGAGGAAAAGATTTATTACTACCGCTACCAATCAGGTATTTGCCTAATGCGAGGTTCAATAATTACGATATTATCTAGACATGAATATACACACGCATTTATGCTTGTACAAATGTGTGTGTAGTGTGCCTACACTTCCTCACCGTTCATTCTGTATGCAAGGCTGATTGGGAGTTCACATCATTTTGTTAATTCTCTTGACAAGTGTTTTATTTAGAGTGACCAAGTTCAAGTACAAGGGAAGAGTGCAAAAAGCAAATAGTGAATCAATACATAAATAATTAAATAAAAAGAGAGGAAACAGAAGTATATCCTCATAGAAGATGAAATGATAGAGCATATATCCATTTTCCTCCTCTGGGAACATGGATTGCTCTGAGATCTAATGTTTTGTTATTAATATCTGATTTCAATCTGATTATCTGCGTAAAATATCTCAGGAGATGTTTTCGATGGAGATCAGGTCTCAAAATGCCATGCCCACTACCCCCATGGATCGAGTAGGTAATAATGCAGTCGAGCATTGAATTTCTAAACATCTTACCTTTCTTTTTTCTTCTCGCATTGTTATCAAACTCTTTTACATTTATTGCTGCATATTGCTATGTATATTGCCTTGCTGGACAAATCTCATGATCACCTCCACAATGCTAATTCTATAATGGATGTGAAGTGTTTCATCCTTAACTTGTTAAGGAACAAGGACTGTGATGCATGGCTATTTTATATTCTATGATGGTAGATTTTAAAGATTTTCCTGTGTAGGAGATAAGACGTCACTTTATTGCTTTTCTTCGGAGAGAGTATTTGATCCTTTTTTCGTATAAATGCTGCGAGCATTGAATTTCCAAACATCTTACATTTTGTTTTGTTTGTCGCATTGTTATCAAACTCTTTTACATTTTATTACGATATTGCTATGTGTATGGCATGCTTTAATCAAAAAGTTGAGTAATTGATGAATGTTAGGCAAGAAAATTACAGATTATTTTTGTTTTATGCCTCATCCTTTTCTTTCCCCCACCCCGAAAATTGTCATATTATTAGTACAAGGGAAGAGTGCAAAAAGCAAATAGCGAATCAATACATAATAATTAAATAAAAAGAGAGGAAACATAAGTATATCCTCATAGAAGATGAAATGATAGAGCATATATCCATTTTCCTCCTCTGGTAACATGGATTGCTTTGAGATCTAATGTTTTGTTATTAATATCTGATTTCTATCTGATTATCTGTGTAAAATATCTCTGGAGATGCTTTCGATGGAGATCAAGTCTCAAAATGCCATGCCCACTGCCCCCATGGATCCAGCAGGTAATAATGCAGCCAAGCATTGAATTTCTAAACATCTTACCTTTTGTTTTTCTTCTCGCATTGTTATCAAACTCTTTTACATTTTATTGCTGCATATTGCTATATATATCGCCTTGCTGGAAAAAACTCATGATCACCTCCACGATCCTAATTCTGTTTTAAAAAACTGGAGTTGGTGTTGGAGTTAAGGAATGTCTTAGAGTGCATGGAGATCATGTCAAAAGTGAAGCTGTAGAAAAGGCAATCACTCAAATTATGATGGGTGAAGAAATAGAGGAAATGAGGAGCAGAGCAAAGAAGCTAGGAGAAAATGGCCAGGAAGGCTGTTGAAGAAGGTGGATCTTCTTGCTCCGATTTCAATGCTTTGATTGAATAACTGAGGTGGGGTAGCCCTTGAAACAGAGGCATATAATATTTTGTTTCTACTTAGTAGTGGTTTTAGCAATTCATTTTCAAACAAGTCTTGATAGTTGAAAGAGTAATCACAGCCAAGTCAATGACCAGTCCAAATCAGTTCCCTTCCTAATGGTTCAGGAATGACAAGTCCAGCTTATATATTTAAGCCCAAATAACTAATCAAATAGAAAGGCTAAAGCTTAGAGACAGTACCTTACAAAATAAACACCCAATAGCTAGACATACAGGACAAACAATCATCTCAAACTAGGAACGACCGTCTTCCCAGTAACAAATTCACCTTCTGAAGTTGGAGAACTTGCGAAAACTAGCAACCGCAAAATAGTAGCAAGTATCTATGCAGTCTTCGATGAAGTACAACCACCTGCGTCGCCAATATGGATTGATGTAGAGAACTGCTGCAATTGTCATCACCACAACTGTATAAACATACACCGAAACTGATGTAGAAAAACTCCATGTCTATGAAACCATCATCTCCTTGTTCATCATTAGGCACTGGCTGTGACAACACTGCTTCCTCACTACAATTATTTCGCAATGAAGGTCCACACAAGAAAGGATTTCCTTCGTAACAGCTTTCATCAAAGGTCCCAAACTGATATTTTCTCTCGGGTGTCTTACCTGACAAATTATTGTGCGCCACACTAAAAACTTCCAGAGTGGTAATTTCAATAAGTTTTGGAGGGATGCCACCATTCAAGTTGTTGTAAGAAAGATCCAAACTCTCAATTTGCTTTAGGTTTGAGAATGTTGCAGGGATAGATCCAGTGAGATTGTTGTGTGATAAGTTTAAAGACAGTATCTCACTTAAGTTTCCAAATTCTGGTGGGATTGCTCCTACGAAGCTGTTATTGGAGAGATCAATACCAAGCATGTAGCTGAGAACTTTCCCCTTGTAACCATAATACATATTTTTAGTTGTAAATTTTATCACTTCTTCTGTAAAGTTAGGCGAATAACCCTTTATTAGGTTGAACACACTATCCACTAGTAGTGGACCCATTGTTTCATTATAAGCATTTTCTATGGACTCTGATATTAAAAAAGATCCGAGATACGCTAATGCTTTCTGGGAGCTTTCCTTGAAAGTAAGATTGCCCAAACATGAGGGTAGTGGACCAGAAAGCTGGTTTTGTGAAACATCCAAAATACTTAATTGTTCTAACAAGCACAACTGAATAGGGAGCTCACCATCAAAGTGATTAGCCCTTAGAAGAAGAACACTCAATGATGAAAGATTGCCAATCCAATTTGGAACGGAGCCGGTGAAGCTGTTATCTCGAAGATCCATCGTAACCAGGGAAGAGTTGTTATAAAATCCATATGTTAAAGGACCGCTTAATCTATTTTCAGATAGATGCAAATGGGTTATTTGTGGTGGACTGAAACAAGATGGTAGGTATCCAGACAAGTTGTTCTCAGATAAGTCCAAATATTTAAGCTGGTCAAGCTTACAAAAGTCTTTTGGGATCAGACCCTTAAAATGGTTTTTGGACAAATCAACTGCGATAAGGTATGTAGAATTGACTAACCACCTTGGAAACATGCCTGAAAAATGATTGTTACTCAAATCCAATACAAACCACCTTTTCCTCCTATATAATGAAAAATCAGATATCTGACCCCAAAAGTTGTTACCACCTAGATAGAGATATTCTAAGGTAGAAGAATTGAACACTGAGGTCGGTATTTGCCCACCCAAATTGTTGTTTGATAGCATGAGAAAACTTATTGTTGCTAGTTGTTCTAGTTTTATTGTGGACAACTGATTGTTGGATAAATCTAAAACACTCAAAGAGCTAATATTTCCTAAACAAGAAGGAATACAACCTTTCAATCCATTCTTAGCCATATTTAAGGTCCATAGATTTGGAAAGATCAAACAAATATCTTTTGGAATTTGACCGTTCATGTTGTTGTTGGATATATCTAATTCGGTCATATTCGGATATGGATCATCTTGCAACTGTAAAGCACCAACAAAGGAGTTCTCTCTTAAAGATAGTTGCTCCAATCGTGTATTGTTCTTAAGCAACCACGATGGAAACATTCCGGTGATGTTGTTGTGGGAGAGATCAAGGACTCTTAAGTCGTATTGGTAATAGAGGAAGTCAGGAATTTCTACGTTGAGTGCTTCTGATGTTTTTGACAAGCTAAAAAAAACTAGTTGGAACTTTGGAATCAAGTTATCAAAGGCAGCAGGTTCTCTTACAAGTCTATTGTTCTCACTGGAGAAGAACTTGAGGCTTGAGTGATTCATAAAAGGCTTCATTGAAGTGGAAACTTCAAAGAGGTTATTTGATAGAGAGAGGAATTTAAGGGATATGAGGTTGGTAAGAGGACCAAAGGCAATATTTCCAGTAAACTGGTTTTTAGAAACATCTAATAGTTGTAGAGATGACAAGTTTCCCAAACAATATGGAGTAAACCTCCAAAATTATTTCCAGAGATATCTAACTGCTTTAGATTCTTCAATTCACACCAACCTATACAATTTATCTCGAAATAGTCAAAACAATGATGAAAGTATCTTTTAGATATTAAAATGATACATGAAAGCATATAGATATAAATTCCTCAATTTTCTTGATAAAAAGAATGTAACTTACTAGTGATAGATCCTGTCAGTTGATTGTATGATAAATCTAATGACTCGAGTTTCCACAAATGTGATGATATGATCTCAAAACCTGTAAGAGAGTTGTTTCTAAGAGTAAGTCATAATCACGATATGCATAATAGATAGAAACAAAAAATAATTAGAATTGATGAGATGTTGTTGTTCAATTGATATATGATTCTCGAATTACACATAAAAAGAATGATAAAATGCTATATTTAATTATAATGAGCTCACGAACGCGTATTTAATTATATAATAGGTTGTGTACACTTCAAAGATTAAGAAATATTTTTAATCATTCTAATTTTGATCTTATTGGAAAACAAAAAACAATTTAAGGATATAATGTTGTTAAAGATAGTCAAACATGATACAATGCTATCATTAAATTGATCATCACATAGATATAAAGTCCTCATTTTTCATGATAATATAATGAGTGTTATTAATTATTGTTCTTGTTATCAATGGGAAGTTTTGAATAATCATTTGGATTTATTAATTTTAAATAATATAATATTTTTTAAAATTATGAAATGTTGTTTATTTTTAAATAATTTATTCTTTTAATATGTTTGTCATGGAGCTTCACATATATATAGGGTGTCTTTTTAACACCACTCCTACATTGCCGATTATAGACCTAGAAATCGAGTTGTGAAAAAATTGATCTTTACATGGATATAAAGTCCTCATTTTTCTTGATAAAGAAACAATATAATTAAGAGAATGTCATGTGAAGCATTTAAGTAGAAACTGTGTATTATACCTGATCCTGTCAACATATTTTACGATAGATCCAAAGACCTGAGGGATGAAAGCCCACTCAGAGTTGATAAGATGCTACTGTGCATAGATTAAGGAAGAAGATAGATTGCAAGTATCCATTGATCTATACATGTAATTTTTTATCATCCTAGTTTTGATCCAGCTAGCTCACTTTATTATCTTCCTGTCTTGTTAGAAAAACAATTTATGGATAAGATCAAAGCTCCATAGCTATAAATCTTCATAGATGAAAGCTAGCGCAATCAAACATGATGAAATGCTATCGTTGATTAATTATTAAATAAATATAAAGTCCTCAATTTTCTTGATTACGAAACCGTATAAAAGAATGTCACGTAAAGCACTTAGGTAGAAATTATATATAACTTACTAATGATACTAGCAGATCCTGTCAACTGATTGCGTGAAAGACCTAAAGACTTGAGAGATGAAAATCCAGTTAGAGTAGAAAAAATGCTATCGTTGCATTGATTCCAACCCATGTCAAGGTTCTCCAGCTTTTTGAACCTTGATGACAAGTCTTTGAAACCTGCATAATGTTTCTCAAAAGCATAGAAATGATATGAGAAGGAGAACAGAAAAGGTTTCGAAGCTAAATAATTAAAAGGTTACCATAGAAGCTACCTCCTAATCCAGCTGTCAACTCATTAAATGATAGATCCAAAGACTTGAGAGTGGAAAGCCCACTCAGAATTGATAAGATGCTGTTGTTCAATCGATTGCCACTCAGGTCAAGGTTCTCTAACTTTCCCAGCCTCATCGGTTGGAGTTGAAAACCTACGTACAAGATATACATAAAAAAATATACAGTGCATAGATCAAGGAAGAAGATAGATCGATTGCAAGTATCCATTGATCTATACTTGTAATTTTTAATCATCTTAGTTTTGATCTAGCTAGCTCATGACTTTAATCTCTTCCTGTCTTAATAAAAAAACAATTTATGGATAAGATGAAAGCTACCGCAATCAAACATGATGAAATGCTATCGTTGATTATTAAATAAATATAAAAGAACGTCACGTAAAGCAGTTAGGTAGAAATTATATATAACTTACTAATGATACTAGCAGATCCTGTCAGCCAATTGTATGAAAGATCTAAAGACTTGAGAGATGAAAATCCAGTAAGAGATGGAAAAATGCTATCGTTGCATTGATTCCCACTTAGAAGAAGGTTCTCCAGCTTTTTCAACCTTGATGACAAGTCTTTGAAACCTGCATGATGTTCCTCAAAAGCATATTGGAAGGAAATAAACGCATAGAAAAAAAATGATGTGAGAAGGAGAAAAGAAAAGGTTTCGAAGCTAAATAATTAAAAGGTTACCACAGAAGCTACCTCCTGTCAACCAATTGTTTGATAGATCCAAAGACTCGAGAGTGGAATGGTTACCATTGAAACATGACAAAATGCTTTTATCATTATTAAATCGGTTTTGACTTAGGCCAAGTTCCCTCAGTTTTGATGATATGACTTCGAAGCCTGGAAAGAGAATAATCAAAGCAAGATAGTTGACATTAAACATCAACCAGCCTTGATTTATTTTATGATTATAATTAAGTGCAGAAACATTGAACTAACCTTCATTCTCCAAGCAACCAACCAATCCATTATCTCCCAATTCAAGACTTTGCAATTCTTTAAAAGGCTGAAACAAAGATGCATTGAGAACCCAATCGCCCAAGCTGTAATCCCTTGCACCATAAAGAGAGAGTTGGATCACTCGCCTTGTAGTGTTATCACACTCGATCCCATACCACTCACAACAATTACTACTGTCCACCCAATGATCTCTCCAGGAAACGCCATCTGGGTTGACCAAAGATTGGATCTCCAAGAGACCAATCCTCTCTTCGTCTAAACACCCATAACAACGACCATACCATTCGCCAACCAGAGTCAATAATGCTAGCAGCATCCAAGCCCCCATTCTTTTCATCATCATCTTAGAAAATTCTGTGAACTACTACGTAGAATATTGTTGTTTGTTATGTGCCTTTGGGCAACCATAGAGGTCCTATTTATACTTGTGCAAGTTCCATGTTTTGGGATTTGAATATTATTTTATTTTATTGTTGAGAACTTAGTCTATTTGCCAGGTTGGGAAAAATATTCAAATTAGTTTTGTTGGAATGCAACCTCACCAAACAATTTGCGTCGGCCGTATTGACTGGGAGTCAGCTATTGTCGTAGTGCTTTTATGCACTATCTGTGTGCGTGAACGGAAAGAAAAGCAGGGTGGCAACTGGGGTGTGAAAATGAATGGAAAACTACAAGGGTGTGAAAATGAGTTACTTCTCCAAAAGGAATATATACAATATTATTGATTATCTAATGGAAAGGATTCATGAAACTACGCCTAATATATATATATATATGACAGAGAAATTGTCGATGATAGCAATCATTTTCTGATCTCTTGTATCATATCTTCCATAAATCTCAAGTAATTGATGAGAAAGTGGATATACCACTCTCTCTTCTTTATAGTATTACTGGCCAAGAGAGGTCGTGAACGCGGTTGCTTGACTTGCTGCGTGCCATTTTGATTTTTAAACACAGAAATTCTGGTAGTGATAAGACATTCTTTTAGATGTAAATTCTATTGCTTCTTCTATATTGATGAATGGAAAACTGCCGTCATCGTTAGCGATACTCCTTACTAGCTAGTTGTCGTCCCATTGTTTCAGAATACAGCTTCTCCATGGACTTGTATGGAATGATTGATTCATGAGCACCTACTACTCTCTCTGAATCTCCCTTGAGAGAGAATAATTTCCCAGACAGGATAGACAGGATGGTAGACGACCAGAGAGTTTATTTTGTGAAACATCCAAAATGCTTAAATCTTCTAACAAGCATATCTGAGTAGGAAACTCACCATCAAAATGATTAGCTTTCTAAAGAACACTCAGTCTCGAAAGATTGCCAATCCAATTTGAAATTGAGCTCATGAAGTTGTTGTATGTGAGATCCAATGTCACCACGGAAGAGCTGTCAGATGAGTTGAAGATTGAAAAGGGCAAGTTGCCTCATCAATTGCTCTTCTACTTCTTCGAAATAAGCAATAGAAATTGCCTTGGATAGAGAGAAGGATCAAGCTGCTGGAGAACAATTCACAATCAAGGTCAAGAAAACAACTTCAACAACTCGGAACTAGTCCATTCCATTTGCATGCAGAATCTTGAAAGAAAGAATTTTAAATCAATTGTAGGTCTCTTGAAAAACTAGTCTCAGTTACAGTTGTGCATTCGAGTTTTCATCTTCAAATTGATTTCCAGGAAAATAGATGTTCTTGGCAGTTAACAGGTCCAGATGGTATTCAGTGCATCAAAACAATGGACACCAAAATGGTCTAATTTCTTCTGATAGTAATGAGTGACCCCATAACGGGAACAGTATATTAGTTAGTTCCACACCATGATGAGTGGTCTTCGTTTTCATGGAACTGGGGTGTGAAAATGAGTTACTTCTCCAAAAAGAATATATAAATTATTGAATATCTAATGGAAAGGATTCATGAAACTCCACCAAATATATATATATATATATATATATATATATATATATATATATATGTATATATATATATATATATAAAACAGAGAAATTGTCGATAATAGCAATCATTTTCTTATCTTCCACAAATCTCAAGTAATTGATGAGAAAGTGGATGTACCACTTTCTCTTCTTTGTAGCGCTACTGGCCAAGATGAGTTAAGGCATTAAAAGGCCGTGAACGCGCATGCTTGACTTGCTGTGTACCATTTTTATTTTTAAACACAACCATGCAGTAATTTCCTGCTGATTTCCTTATTCATACTGTGAATTATTTTCTTTATTCCCGTTCAAATGTTTTCATACATGAATATTGTCAATTACAGCACATGCATAGAGGTGTTCTTACTCAGAGTAAATGCTATTGTAATGTTTACACAGATACTCCCCTAGTTTGCAACTAATTCACTTATATATCTTGGAACATAGCCATAAATGAAGGGTTCTTCCAGTTCAAGAAAATTAATCATGAAGCTCGTCGTAGCCACAATTTTTAGACAGAAGGGTGGTCAAGTAAACTCCTATTCCTATACTATGTATATTACTTGACCGACACTTGCTTATGTCATTAATTATTTGTTTTTACTTTTGCTAATGATTCCTTGCATTTCTGATATCGGTGTGGTTTGTGAGCTCAGGGTTCTTGCTCGCTGCTACTAACTTAATTCTCTATACTTTGCCTGGTCATTAAGAATGAAACGTAATGATTTACATGTGCAGAATGGAGACATTAAAGACGCATCTTTCGTTTTCTTTCATAAATCAGTTTATAAAATATTCTTTCAAAAATTCTATATCATGCGTTCACAAATATCGCATATAAGCAAATCAATCTAAACATAGCCATTGCTTGATCTTTATATATATATATAGAATGTAATACATTTTGTAGATGAAAAATGCACAATTTAGAAAAATATATATTCCATTTAAAAATAATAGGGTGTTTATAAACACCTATATATATATATATATATATATATATATATATATATATATAATCCAGATAACAATTCCTTTTATATAATTTATAATAATCCCCGAAATCATCCCTGGGCATTATTGACAGATAGTCCACGTATTCTTTACTATTTTCATCGTAACTATTTCTATAAAAACTGGATTAATGCACCATTTATGATATTAAAAACCAGAGAGAACAAGCTTTTCCTAAGTATAAAAAATTAATAAATATTCCTTTTTAGATGGTGTACTAGCTGCCGCTCAATCGATTAACTCTTAATATTTTTCATTTTATATATATTAAAAGTAAATATTAAAACCTATTATATTAATTTGTGAAGGTATTTATTTGGATCTGAATTATATTTCTAATTTTTTTTTATTAAAAAACAATTCTATATACTACAACTAGCTTAAGAAAGTCATGTTCATCTAAAAAAAAGAAAAAAGTTGAATTGCATAAAAGTATCACTATAAATGTTATATTCCAAAAAAATCTTCTTTCCTTGATAAAATTCCCTAAACTACTGTATGTCTGATGTCTCTGACAGTGAAAATATCACTATAAATGGTGGCAATCCTCCCATCGCAAGAGTACACGAAATAAGTATTTTACAAGTACTTTGCCTCAAGATGGGTTCAACAGACAATCACGTATTTATGAGTCCTGGAGACCATTTCCATCATGCATTTATGAGTTCGTAAGATTATTTCCATCTGTATATTTATTTTAATGAAATACAGAATAGTTTAAAATCTTGTGGTATATTTCTTGTCTTTAAGAGCTATGAATTTATATCTCAAAACTTGAAAACTAATATCAAGATATTAAGTGATCATTGAGTCTTTAAGAGCTATGAACTTAATCACTTATATCTCAAAACAAAAGGATTTTGAGGGAGAGGACATTGCAACAAATTATCCACAAGATGGGTTGGTGATTCCATTGTTATCATGTAATTTGTCCCACAAGATGGGCCTTACGCTTGGGGCTCTAAAAGCTATGGTTTTTAATTTCATTAAGTCACATCTAGAATGACAAGTATATTTTATTTCAATTTAAAAAATAAAATAAATTAAAAGACATTCCATCTCATTTAGAATCTTTTCTTATTCCATGCATGAATTTCACCTAAATTTTAGCTAGAATGTTTCGATTCTATTCCGACCATTTTATTATGTCCAAATAATTTTTTGTTTTGTTTTTATAAAAAAAATATAGTTTATTTTAACAATATCAATCATATATCTCAATCCAACTGTTGGATTAGATCAAAATTTTATAAAGAATCTCCTTACATTTATTTATATCACAAGTTAAAATTTTAGGGCAAGTAGAGTTTAGAAAGACTTTGTGATATTAATGATGATATTTTTATAATTTTATTCAAATCATAATTTTGTTTCGAAATGTTATTTTTTATGTCTGTTTTTAGATTGAATTTGTTTTTAAAAAAATTATAATTCAACAATAAATTTATTAAAAGTTAAGATTTATAATTTATTTTAATTATTTTATTTAAGATTATTATGTTCAACTCAGGTCAATCATCACAAATAAAAAAATTTGCTTTAATTGGGAATGCTGTTACAAGTAATTTGACTACGTGGGATGGGAGACCGTTGCCATCATGCATTTTTTTTTCCACGGCATGGGTCAGTAAAGTCCTCTATAAAAGCTTAAACCTCCTTGCTATCCTCTATATCAATTGATCAGCATGTATAAGATGGGGCTATTCCTTCTGATGTTGATGGTTTTAGTAATGATGGTTTCCTTGCAAGGATGGCTGCCTCTTGGAGTATATTGACTTGAGAATTAATTGTTTTAATAACAGTATTTTATTATTTGTGGAGTGATTTTTATCTTTTAAATTATTATATTTAGATTATAATAGATTAAAAGAGTTAATAGGCTTAAAAGATTAGTTTTTTTTATATACTTATTTTTTCTCCATTAAATTTAATTTCAAAAAAAAACAATTTTTTTATTGTATTAAATTAATTAACTAATATTTTTATAAATATTAAGAATCTTTGAGCAGATTGGAGACGGTTTGAGCAGCAATAATATTAACAAATTAATAGCCTCAGGAGGTAATTAGCATAAAGATAATATCTGACCCCATCCATACAATATTAATTATTTTTGCTTTTGAAAATCCTTTCTATATGTTTCTTCCCTATAGAAATAGCTTCTAGTTACAATCTGGATGGTTGTTCTCTAAATGAAAACTCTCTTCAATGCTTTTGAGCATTTTCTTTTCTAAAACAACTATCTTTGCAAGGACTCCGTAGCACTGTATTTTTTAGAGGTAAATTAACAAATTTGAACTTACTATTACTTAATTGGAATCTACAATTTCTACTCTTCCCTTCCCATTTTTTAGTTTATTTAGCCATAATTAATAATTATTGAATTATTCTATTTAATAACCTCTTAGGAGAGTTAAACCAAGGAATCATGGCAGACTTTGTTTAATATTAATCTGAAAAATTAAAAAAAATAGAAACTAATTATGAGTCAATTAAATTAAAAAAAAACCTCAAAAAATAAAAGAAAAAAAGCATAAAAAGTATACTACCCAACCAATAATTGACCAGAACCACGTGCTATCCACCACTGGAAGTAGCAACTTATTAGCAATTTGCCTACAATAGCAAATTGACTAATAAGAGAGACCGAAATTCCAAATTTAAAAATCAACTCAATTGAGATCCTTATTAGTCATTCAATTAGCTGCTTCTTGCTAACTCTTTTATCTCCTTTATAATTTTAATTCATTCTACATTAATATAATTTCTTGATTATGGTGGGCTTCCTTTATCTCAAAAACTTGGAATGCTTGAATTTGAATTTCAATACTCTCAACATTTTCCAAATTATTAGAAAGGTGACCTCTCTTAAAACTTTATATTTGCTAAGTTGTGGACTAAATAGCCAAATACCTAGAGTCCAAGGTAAGGTTAATGACTTTTACTCTTTCATTTCCTTTACAATTAATTGTTTCTATGTTAAAATAATTTCTTGATTGTGGCAGGCTTCTTTAATCTCAAGAACTTAAAATTCTTGGATTTCAGTTGCAATACTCTTAAAAATAGAATCTTCTAAACCATCGGTAAGGTTGATGACTCTTGCTCTCTCTCTAGGTTATATATTTTCCATTAGACACTCAGAGTTTTATTTTTTAAATTTTTTTAATGTTATTAGACTTAAAACATCTCCAAATTCTATATATGAGCGACAATGATCTCTAAGTTTTTTTTTCCTTCGTGTCTGGCAAATTTAACTTCCCTTTAACTACTAGATCTCTCTCCCAATCACTTGAAGATCCCTATGTCATTGAGCCCATTATACAACCTTTCAAAACTCAAGTCTTTTCATGGTTAGGTAATGAAGTATATGCAGAAGAAGATGATCATAATCTGAGCCCAAAGTTCCAGTTAGAGTTCCTTGATTTAAGAGGTCATGGACAAGGTACGGGAGCATTTTTCAAGTTCCTTTACCATCAGGTGAACCTAGAATATGTGGATCTTACAAAAATCCAAATGAAGGGAGAGTTTTGAAATTGGTTGATTGAGAACAACACATACCTACATTATCTTTACTTAAAAAATTATTCTCTTTCAGGTCCATTCTTGTTACCAAAGAATTCTCATGTGAATTTGTCAATCTTAAGTATATCCATGAATTACTTCCAAGGACAAATCCCTTCAAAAATCAATGATCATTTACCTGGGTTAGAAGTTCTATTGAGTTTGGATAATGGTTTGAATGGAAGCATTCCTTCCTCGTTGGGTAACATTAGTTTGCTGCAAGTGTTAGACCTGTCCAACGACAGTTTGCAAGGGCAGATCCTTGGATGAATAGGGAATATGTCTTCTCTTGAATTCTTGGACCTATCAAGAAATAATTTCTCTGGTCCTTTACCACCTAAATTCAGCACTTCTTCAAAATTGAGATATGTTTATTTGTATAGAAATAAGTTGCAAGAACCGATCATAATGAAATTTTATGACTCCTCTGAGATATTGGCCTTAGATATTTCCTATAATAATTTAACTAGTAGAATTCCATAATGGATTGACATTCTATCTAACTTGAGATTTCTACTTTTGAGTTATAACAATCTTGAAGGTGAAATCCCAATTCAATTATATAAGTTGAACTAATTAACCTTGATTGATCTATCTCATAATTATCTTTATGGTAACATCCTCTCTTGTATGATATTTACTCATGCTTTCCCTATTCAACACAATTCCCATGATTATGTGTCCTTATCATAACAATCTTTCGAGTTTACAATGAATAATGTATCTTTTTTTTTACAGAGGCAACATTATCTGGTACTTCACATGAATTGATCTCTCATGCAATAATTTAACAAGAGAGATTCCTCTTGAAATTGGAAACCTCAGCATGATCATGGTATTGAACCTTTCCCACAATAGTTTGACTGGACCAATTCCACCAACATTTTTGAACTTAAAGGAAATAGAAAGCTTAGATCTTTCCTACAACAAATTGGATGGAGAAATCCCACCATGATTTACTAAACTATTTTCTCTAGAATTTTTCAGTGTGGCATAATAATCTGTCTAGCAAGACTCCTGCGAGAGTTGCATAATTTTCCATGTTTTAATAGAGCTGTTACAAGAACAACCCTTTTTTTTGTGAAAAATCGCTACCCAAAATATATGGTATGGCTATACCCCATCACCAACACCAACACCAACACCAACTTCAACTAACAATGAAGATAATGGTGGCTTCATGGATATGAAGGTTTTATATGTGAGCTTTGGGACTGCATACATCATGTTGTTGGTGGTGATTGGTGTAGTTCTGTAAATAAATCCATATTGGCAGACAAGCTTAGTTTTACTTTATTGAGGTGAGCATTAATAATTGCTATTATTTTCTGGTGGACAATCTTCCCATTTTATCTAAGTTTGGATTTTCGTAGCTGTTTATCTTGATGGTACTAAGCCTTGGTGCATCGTTTTGGATTTTAGTTTCAAGATTTAAATAAGTTTATATTGATTTTCATTCGAGTTTTGTTCTTGTTTTTAGCTTCTGTGTGATATATAATAATGAAGTTTCTTGATTGATTGCTCTATGATTAGATTTATAAACTTAGGACTAGTAGTTTCTACATGAATTAATAAGAGGATGCCTCGGTATTCCGGATTGGGTTTGGCAGACTGCATGTTTAAATAAAATAGATTACTAAAGGGGATCGATTTTGTTTATGATTTGGTATGGGAAATTCTCTGCATGCCTACATAGAGCATGGCTTCTTCAAACTCCAAAACAATATATATAGGTGTGTGCCCAAACCAGTATTGGGCAGATCAAGAAAAGCCAACATTGCCGAGGAAGTGGTTGTTCATATTAGTCCGAACAGGGTTCTATAATCATTAGTTATACAATCAACCCTAATCAGAATTTCCCGAGAACGAATTAACTAAAGACTTTAGTTAATGCTGATGAACACGAGTAAATGATTTGTTAAAGAGAAAACCATGTATTTCAAAACCATTGCTAAGCTACAGGTTCTGGAGCCACAAACCACTCACATTTACGAGGGTTGATCACAAATTGAGACAAATCTACTTGTCCAGTTCGGAGACCAGTGACCCTGTAACCTCATAATTACCTCAGAATGCACCTACGTAAAACACATAGGAAATCCCAACACATAAGACAACAAAAGAAAACATGTAATTAGCATAAAAAAAAAAAAGGTTGTACAATTCTTTCACAGCTCACAGTACGTATAGAATAAGCATTATCAAATCAGGCTAATATACCTCAGGTAAGTGAGATGTTAATCCTTCTTCAAGCAGCAATGTCTCAATCAATGGCATTATCAAATCAGGCTTCAATATATCCCCTAATCCCAAGCCTAGGACAACAACAGAAAACATCATGAAAAAAAATGATTTTACAGTAATGCACCCCATGCCAGAGCATATAATTAGCATAAAAACAGGTTGTACAATTCTTTCACAGCTTACAGAACGTATAGAATAGGCATTAATAATTACCTTCATCTGGATCACCCGAACTACCTGCAACATCTAACATCACATCACGTGGGCCACCCTAAGTACAGCAAACAAGGATATGGTCACTTACACTATCTGAGCAAAACACACCTCCAGCACCAATATTACTCAGGATTCTTTGCAAGTCTTCCAATTTCACTGGTTCTGATGAAGAGTTTACATCACTCATTACTTCTGCACCAAGGTCTAGGACAACTAAGTTTCCAGTCCTGAGAACGATGAGCAAAAATCTCATCAAAATAAAAGAAAATGGCTACATAATATTTACTAGGCCATTTCTTTTTGGTAATGAAAGTCCTCCTTAACCTTTTTGAAGTTATTTTACAATGAATTACAAGCATTAAACATGTATATACATGGACAAACACCAAGTTATGATTCTAAATTTCCATATAAAAGATGCCCCAAGTTTTAGAATTTACCCCGAGGGCAAGTATGTGCAAGGGCATAAAGGGATGAAGGATTTGACATGTGCCAAGTGTTAGGAAGTTGCCATTATTGTGGTAACTACTCTACTACAAGTTGTACAAGTGGAAGCATGAATTATGCCATAATTCATGCCATGTTTTAAGGCTTTATTGTCTCCTCCATGTTGACAAAATGTGCTCGAGGAGCTCATCCATTTGCCTATAAAAGAGGCATGTTTTGAGAGCAAAATGTGAGTGAGTGTGAGAAATGTAGAAGATAGAGAGAAAGAGAAAGCTGCAAGGGCAGCAATGAGAGTTAGGAGTAGAGTACAGTAAAGTGATCCTCCTCCTCTATGCATTTGTTTGTATTCTTTCTCTATCTCTAATAATATTGACTCTCCCGTGGATGTAGGCGATTTGCCGAACCACGTTAAATATTGTGTCAGTGTGCTTCCCCTCCTATGATGAAAGATCAGTACATCACCGGTTGGATTTCCCCAACAATTGGTATCAGAGCATTTGGTTTAAGTGGTGTTTGATTTTTGTTCAAAAATGAAAGTTTTCAAAATTGTATTTTGACCATACCACCGTGTAGAGAAGGAAGAGACGAAGCCATTGTTGAAAACCGCGTTGAAATCGGACGTAAAAAACGGCCGCACGCACCGGCAAGGTGGCTGGCCACGCACGCTGATGTGTGCCACGTGTCGCACGCATCTTCTTCGCCCGGATGGGCTGACTCGACCCAAATATCAGACAACCCGACCCAAGTGGCTAACCCGGATAACGATGACGTCATCATGACGTAATTGTGACGTCAACATGCATAGTAAGCATGGCACATGATGACATCAGCATGATGTAATGGTGACGTCAGCACAGTGGGCCCACATGCCACGTCATTAGCCGCGAGCCGATGGACAGGATCCAGTGTAGCTGATCCTACGTGCAACCGGATCTAAGATTGAATTTGAGCCGTTGATCAGGCTAGAATTGTTTTGATCAAATCTTAGCCATCTGAAATGCGATTTGGATTATTTGAGACTTGTTTCTAGCTAATTTGATCATTCCGGATGCAATGGTATGGTCTGATCGTTGATATTTGAGACCAAAAAATGACAGTGGTGAATTATTAAAGAGAGATTGCCCGATCAGGAGGCATCTGAAGGTCTAGATTGAGGTCGATGGAGATGAAGAAGAAGAAGGTGCACATGTTTGCCCAATTACATGTGCTGAACTACTAAGTGGGGAAATGTAATGCCTTAATGGAAGGCAAAATTGGGACACTTTGGACACCCGGTCATGTGGACGATTTAAGGTGAAGAGTGAAAACTGACAAAGACCAATCTTGACAAATCTAAGCACTGGTAGTCTCGCCAGATGTTGAGAAATCAGGTATAAAACTAGGATACCCAGATCACTTGTAAAGGAAAGCCGCAACAAAGCTAGCAAATGGTTGTATATACGGAAAGACAGTACGATGGATAGATATGGCCTAAGAAGTTCTATCTAAGAGATTGGGTTTTAAGCGGGAACTTGCTAGGAACTTGCTTAGTGGAAGGATTATCCATACGTTACTATTTTCATATATGTAACAGTTTGTTATGAAACTGTTGAAGACTAGCAGGATGACGGTACAAGGGAAATAGTTGGGTTCCGTATGATCAAGGATCTGATAGAGTGGTGATTTCACCAAAGAAGTTAGATTCGGTGACTGTGATTTCTCGAAGGAAGAATTGATGAAGACCCTGATAATAGAAGAGAAATACAGCAAGGGGATAAAGATTGGCACCCTATTTTGACTTGGATAGGTGTTGCGACAGGATGAGCTGCTGTCAAACATAAGCAAGGAATAGGGAGAAATCTGGAGAACAGAAATTGCACGAGGGCACACGGAGATTGTGCAGAGTACCCGTAGAATTCAACGAGGTACTGTAATGAGACAACAGGTGCAAGGAGAAGAAGAGTTCCCAAATGAAGCTCAGAGCAGAGACTATGTATAACAGGAAGTCTATTGTGCTCTTGATGAAGGCAACAAGCGAGGACCTTTCCAATGCATGCAAGGATTGAAAGATGAGCTGTTGTAGAGGCACCTAATTGAGGGGGTGCAAACGCCTGTGATAAAAGGCGACCGCCTATGATGAAAGGCGAAGACACCAAAGAGAATTGGTGTAGGTGGAGTTGTCAAGCAGAAAGATATAGAAGCTCTAAACATAGAAATCTAGGTGGAGGATTGCAAAGAGTGTACCACAACTTTCTCTTTCTATGTGATCAGTGGCAGTAATCTCTCCCAAGTCCACATGGTGGTAGAGAATCTTGGAGCCACTAGAGTCATCCCAGAGAAGGTGTGAGTACCTTGCTATGAGTCCATGATCAGACTGTCTCATGATGATAGGCGGAGACACCTCAGACAGAAGGTGTGAGGGCTATGAAATGAGCCCAAGATCAGACCGTCTCATGACGACAGGCGAAGACACCTCAGGAGAAGGTGTGAGGACCATGATATGAGTCCACGTTCAGACCGTCTTATGACAACAGGTGGAGACACCTTAGATGAAAGGTGTAAGGATCATGATATGAGTCCCAGATTCAGACCTCCGTATGACAACGAGCGGAGACACCTCAGATGGAAGGTGTGGGCCACGATGTGAGCCCAGATTTAGACCATCTCATAGCGACAGGTGGAGACACCTCAGGAGAAAGTGTGAGGGCCATTATATGAGCCCAAGTACAGACCACCGCATGATGACGAGCAGAGACACCTCAAATGGAAGGTGTGTGGGCCAAGATTAGAGCCCTGGTTCAGACCGTCTTATGACAATAGGCGGAGACACCTCATGAGAAGGTGTGAGGGCCATGATAGGAGCCCCAGTTCACAACGCCCTAGATGTGATGGCTAGATATAAGTGGACAAGTGTATAGTCAATGGAGTGGCTATGATGAGTATGGAGACAAATGCAGGATTGACTTTCATGGATATTGCCCCCATGCTAAAGATCAATGAGCTAGAAGACATTTTCCTTGGACAATAAGTGGGTGACTTGTGGAGCATTAAGACGCGAATGCTATGAAGGAGCAAAGGGCATGCGCAGGTTCCGGGAACAAGTCGACTCTTGTCAAGGTGGTGAGCTCGGTGAAGGCATTGTGATACTCAGAGTATCAAGACATATATGGATCAACCTTTTATGGGCTGCCCCCATGGTTAAAAGTGGATAGCTACCTGGACTCTTGAGACTAAGAGCGAGAGACTCACGGAGAAGTAAGGTATGGTTCCTAGGATGGAACAGAGGGCAGATGCAACTCCAGGATGTAGACTCTTGGAAGAGTGGTGAGCTTGTGATCATATTGAGATACTCAGATAATGGTTGTCGCACTTGGAAATAGAAATATCCGTTTGAGTGGGTGTTGTAAGCCTTGGTGTGAGGCTTGATGAATCATTCCAGACCGAGCATGGATGATACGCTCGAAGGGGAATGTTGTGTCCCAGAGACAAGCGTTAACACTCTTCAGATGTGATGTGTGAGACCATTTGGTTGAAGTGATCCTTTGGTGTAAGCAAGGGTGTGCTTTGGTGACTCTGATGATTGAAAGGTGTGGCAAGTACCTGTAAACTTGGCCGGAGACGCTCTCAAAATGGTAAGCTTGGAAGAGCTGCAAGATGCAAGCTTGTGCTGAAGAAGCAAGAGGACAACTGCCCACATAAATGGCAAAGGGGGTGATTGTTAGGAAGTTGCTATTATTGTGGTAACTACTCCACTACAAGTTGTACAAGTGGAAGCATGAATTATGCCATAATTCATGCCATGTTTTAAGGCTTTATTGTCTCCTCCATGTTGACAAAATGTGCTCGAGGAGCTCATCCATTTGCCTATAAAAGAGGCATGTTTTGAGAGCAAAATGTGAGTGAGTGTGAGAAATGTAGAAGATAGAGAGAAAGAGAAAGCTGTAATGGCAGCAACCATTGCAGTAGCTGCAAGGGCAGCAATGAGAGCTGGGAGTAGAGTACAGTGAAGTTATCCTCCTCCTCCATGTATTTGTTTGTATTCTTTCTCTATCTCTAATAATATTGACTCTTCCGCAGATGTAGGCGATTTGCTGAACCACGTTAAATATTGTGTCAATGTGCTTCCCCTCCTATGAGGAAAGATCAGTACATCACCGGTCGGATTTCCCCAACACTAAGGTGGGTGAGATGTTTTTGTCAAGAAATGAATTTGGAAAATTTCTTGATATTTCTTCAATAAATATAAGATAGGAGTCTTTATCAAGGCAAGAACATAGGCTCTTCAAGATGATTGACTAGAAGGAGAGAAGGGAGGCTCATTCTGCTCCACTAACTCTTAGTCTCAAAGAGCAAAAAATTACTTAGCTCTATATCCTTATTCTTACTTGCTATATCAACTCTTAGAGTTGAAGTATCATCCTTGAGTATGCTTCTTTGTTATAATAAATATACCTTGATGAGATATTATCTTTAAGCATGTCTTCAAAAACTTGGAAAGGAGTAGAAGCATCAGGCTCTTTTTCATCAAGGAACTCTGTCAGGCAACAAGATAAAGCAGCGACGTTGCTGATGGAAAAACTTAGCAGTAAAATGTGATTAAAGGATCAATTAATTATTGAAATCAACTTGAGGAATTAATCTGTTTGTTTAACAAAAATACAGATACTAGTTAAATAGAATTTAACTCATGCGTGTGCGTGCGTGCGTGCGAGCGAGCGAGCGAGCGAGCGAGTGTTTACTCGTTAATATTTTTAGAACGAATCTGGAAAAGAATAAAGTCATCTATTTCACTTTGGTCCAACATTCCTCACCTCTCCCCGCCCGAGCTCTCTCCCTCCCTCCCTCCCTAAGGCGTACCTGTGCATCTAGTTAGGAAGAACATTTTACAACTTACCTCAAGGTCGAGCATGGTCAGGGTTATTGTGTTGTCTATTCCGTGTGTAATGTGGGGTTCAATCCATGTGAATCACACGATCGACTTGTCCATATCTTTCTTATTGATTACAAATAGCATTGAGAATTAAAGAATATTATCTTAGTAAGTTCCAATTTATTCTACAAAAACTATATATAAAGATGTGACAAAATCTTAAGTTCCAATTTATTCTACAGAAACTATAAAGATGTGACAAAAAGATGTATACAAATTAGTTATTTATTGTTTGTAAGTATTATTGTATTGCAAAGACAAAAATAAGGTGCAACTTATGGCGTGGTCATCCAGCCTGGTTCAGGTTTTGATCCTGTTAAAAATCTATTTTGTTGAATGGTTGATCAACTTGTAAGTTATTGGTTAACTTGATCAATTTTTTAAACAAAACAATGCCATTTTTTTTTAAAAAAATTGCTTATGACGTAGAAATATAATATTAGAAACTTAAACCTTATTGACTAGCAAAAACTCAATGGAAAACCTAAGGGCCTCTAGGCACTTGGGAAGGACTGAGCGTAACTTGGCCGAATGGGAACCCTGAGTGCCACCTGGTGCTGGGGCACGCCCGAGCGCCACTTGGCACATCGGAACCCCGAGCGCCACCCGACACTTGAGCATTCCAAGCCTAGAGCATTGGATCCGCCCAATAAAAATAATACTATTTATGACACCAATATTATTAATTTTTATATGAATATTTAGAATTATAATAAAAAATAATAATATTTATAACATAAATAATTATATTAAGAATTTCAAGGATGATTACAACACATAATAATATTTTTTTACTCCAAGTTGGGTTTGGACACATCCGACCCAACTTGGCTTTGGGCGTGGATGCTTCCACGCTTACCTTGGGTTTAGGCGTGGAGGCGCAGTTGGACGAGGACACGCCCAGATTTTTAATTATAATAAAAATAAAAATAATTATAACATAAATAATACTATTTTTAATATTAATAGTTCTAATCATAATAAAAAAAATCAATAATACTATTTTTAATATTCATACTCTTAAGCATAATAAAAACTAAAAATAATTATAACACAAATAATACTATTTGTAATATTAATACTCTTAATTATAATAAAATTAAAAATAATTATAAAAAATAATATTTTTTAAAATATTAATAAGAATGTTTTTGCAAATTTATTAATTATTTTATTAATAATATGAATTATAATACAAATCATAATAAATTATTAATAATTATAACACAAATAATATTTTTTAAAATATTAATAAGAATTTTTTTTTTCAGATTTCTTAATTATATGAATTATAATAAAAATAATAATATTTAAAACACAAATGATAAGATTTTTAATATTAATTATAATAAAAATAATAATATTTATAACATAAATAATACTATTTTTGATATGAATATTTAGAATTATAATAAAAATAATAATAATATTTATAACACAAATAATACTATTTTTGATATGAATATTTAGAATTAAGAAATAACACAAGTAATTATATTAAGAATTTCAAGGATGATTATAATGCATAATAATTTTTTTTATATATCAATACTTGAGTTATAATAAAAATAATAATATTTATAACACAAATATTAATATTTTTTATATGAATACTTTGAATTATAAGAAAAAAAATAATATTTATAACACATGTGTGGGCGAGATGCGTCCAAATAGCTAAAAGTGTCTTTTGCCAAGACTCCAGCACCACCTGGGGTCTGCCCAGAACATTGGATCCGTCCCAGTACCAGGTGGCGCTCAGGCGTTCTAAGCCCAGAGCATTGGATTAGCTCTAGCGCCAGGTGAAGTTGTACCGTGACTTTCCAACAAGAATGATCGTTATAAATTAAGTATCAACAACGATTAAGACTAATTGTTTTACCAAGATTCTCAACCATTGTAAAACTAGATTTGAAAAAAAATAAATCATAAACAAAAATTAAAAAAAATAAAAATTGCATTGCTTTCCATAAATAATAATAATAATAATTATAGTCTCTCGTGTCTCACAACTTCATATGTTTTTTTCTTGAATAAGTGCTAATGTTCTTTGAGGGGTCCAAGCACGAACTAGTTAAAATTGAAGCACCATGAGTTTCTCTATGGCTTGGTTCACCATCTGCTGGTGCGGCAAGTTATGAACTAGCTGGCTTGTTTTTTGCTTCCTTGGTTTAAATATATCTGTTTCCTAATATGTGCAAGTGCTGCAAAATAGTAAATCTTGTATTTAAACGAAAGAAAAGGAGAAGGGAAAAAGGTTAATTAAAATCAGGAGGACTGCCATGAGGCAACCTCAAGTATCATACACCTCTGTTTTTGTCTTCTTCATTTTCACGTGTTTTCTCACAGAGTTCCCCTGGTTTGCAACTAATTCACTTATATATCTTGGAGCATAGCCATAGCCATAAATGGAAGGTTCTTCCAGTTCAAGAAAATTAACCACGAAGCTCGTAACTAGAATTTCAGACAGAAGGGTGGCCAAGTAAACTCCTATACCCTGTACCTCTGGAATTTCAGACAGAGCATAGCCATAGCCAATGATTCCGTTGTATACATTTCTGATATTGGTGTGGTGTATGAGTTCACGGCTCTTTTTCACTGCTGCTAACTTCTCTATACCTGCCTTGTCATTAAAAAATTAAATGTCATGTTTTACATGTGCAGAATCGAGACATTAAAGAGGCATCTTCCGTTTTCTGGTCAAGAACTCAAGAAAATTACCAAACAGTTTGAGGAAAAGATTTATACTGCCGTCACCGATCAGGTATTCCACTAATGTGTGAATTTATGCATAAGTGTGTGCATTTATGCATGTACACGTGTGTGTGTAGTGTGTCCACACTTACTCACCGGTCATTTTGTAGAAGTTCACATCTTTTCGTTAATTCTCTTGACAAGTGTTTTATTTAGAGTAACCAAAGTCCTTTTCAAGAATAAGGGAAGTGTGCCAGGAGATTCTGACAAACCAGTTTCTGGTATTTCCTCACTCTTAAATACTGGAAATATTGTACACCAACCATCTGTTGCACAAGCACTGGCTCCCTCCCTTGCAATTGGCACTCCTGGGATATCTGCATCACCTTTGCTTGCAAACTTTACCAGTCCTGATGGTGCTCATGGCGGTGCTTTGACAACTGTTTCTGGCAAGTCAAATGTTACAGAGCAACCACTTGAGTACTTGATTGAAGCGGTTAGTGATGCTCTCCTTTTGGTTTTACTCCACCCCACCCTTATTTTGGAGGTTTCTGAAAAAGAAAACTTCTTTGTGAATGAGATGGTGATGCTGTAATTTTTTTTCCCAGGTGAAATCTCTGTCTCCCAAAGCACTTAGTGCATCTTTCGGTGACATTGGCTCCGTTGTCAGTATGATTGACAGAATTGCTGGTTCTGCAGCTGGTAATGGATCTAGAGCTGCAGCTGGTGAGGATTTGGTAGCAATGACAGGATGTCATCTTCTTTCGTTTTTGTCTTTTTTATTTTTCACGTGTTTCTCACAAGATGGGAACTCGAGGGAATAAAAAGTGCTGGGAAGTAATTTTTGTTGGAACTTCTTGTGTAACATCTTCTTTCGATGATGACCTCTTGGATGGCTGCATGAAGCTTGTTCCGCTTTAAATTTCAAGGCTAATCTATTGCTATGAGCACTGGTGTTTCAATTTGAAACTTGAGTTGCAACTGAACTTAAATGAATGGTGTTGGATTTGGGGCCTTCTATTAGTTTTAACTTGTACAGGGTTGAAGTGATAGTAATCTTAATAGTGTATGGTTTCCTAGTTTCTCAGTCTGAAGTTGAATGTTTCGGTGATATCTCGACATCCAAAATCACATAGACAGCTACTGCTGGCACTTGCAGTAGCCAATGAGCACTGTAGAGTATATATTGCAGCGTGAGATAAGGTTACCTCATTGCATTTTCATAAAATTAAAGGGATTTCTCTTCTTTTCTTTGTCAATTACAGTGCTATTGTAATGTTTTCACAGAGTCCCCCCGGTTTGCAACTAATTCACTTATATATCTTGGAGCATAGCCATAGCCATAAATGGAAGGTTCTTCGGGTTCAAGAAAATTAACCATGAAGCTCGTAACTAGAATGGCCAAGTAAACTCCTATATCCCGTTATCTAGAACCTTATTTAATCTGCTGTGATGAAACATAAGCTATAGGGCCAAGCCTGATATCATTAGTGAAGCTTTTTTATGTTTTTCATTTTATTTTTTTTTGTGATAGGAACATCAAAGAAAAAAAGTTTCCGGCTGGTTCATGTGTGAAAATATGAGGCATGTTAAGCAATTGGACCAGACTATCACATGTCAAAATCATATGTTTCAATGATACTTGTTGCAAGAGTCTCCTTAAACAATCCAATGTGCCTTACTTGATATGTTTTTTTTTTTTTTTTTTTTAATCTCATTTGAGTAACACAATTGAGGTACCCTTTTCAGTTCATTCGTAAATCTCTTGCAAAACTGAAATTTCGGCAGTTAACTTTTGATGGGTCATTGGTGATTGTATTAATTTGGCACACTGTGAAATGATGTTTGCTGGAGTAATGGGGCTGGATGAAGGAGGGGGTTTTCGAGCTCAACGAAGCAGTGGATGTCTGGTGCAGCAGCTGCTCCAGATGGTCCTCACTATTGGGGCAGCCTATCGAGATTGTTTTCAGGGACATTTTTAAAGACATTGAAAACGACAATCTTGCATTGATTAGTGCCAAGTATGAACACGTCAAATCTAAGCTAAGAAATCATGGTTTTGTTAAGCTTTGATATCATCAGAGGCTTGATAATGGAAGGATTATTGTACTCTCTTACATACACATAATGTTGTGCTGATGAGCCAAAGAAGTTCTCCACAGACTCCAACTAAGAGGAAGTTATCGACATCCTCTTCATGTTATAACATGATTAAGTAAAGGGAAGATAAAAACAGTTAAAAGATGAATATAAAGTTTAAAATGAAAGGGGAGAAAGCAAACCCTAAGCTCATAAGCATCAAATTTAGCATGGGTTTTGATGATGGGGAAACATCTAATTAGATGTGGCACTTAATTTGCAAAAATATTTGTAAGAGTGAAATAACATTGTAATGATAACTGAGACACATATATTTACTTTTCAGAATATAAAAAAAGATGAACAAACACCTTATGCCATTCATGACCATATTATAAATTTTGTGGATTGAAAAGGTCTATAAATGGCAACATTTGTATAACAACAGCAGAAACAACGACACAGACAAAAACTCCCTGATACTTGATCATGTTAATTTTCTATAACGAAGAGGTTTTACATGGCTAAGCATGAACTCAACCATATTAAAAAAACTGGACAGCCCCACTGCAAGATGTTCAATTCCTGCTTCAGACAAGCAATACAAAGATTCAGATCCAACCCAAGCAGCCCCCATCCTAAAAACACACATAACTTGTAAACCTCAACCTACAGGCAAACAAAAGTTGAAACTGAGGTAAGACATCTAAAGCAAAAGGACATTTCAGCCTCTGTTTTTCCTGACATTTTTTTTTCCTCAAGTGACCTCTACAAAGACCTGCTGTAATATATGTATGAACAACACAAACAAACATGCAAAAAGAAAATATTTTTCAGGGAAACCCAAGTCCAAAAACTTAAAAAAAGTGTTAGTCTTCAAAATCAAAGCCTTTTATCATCTCCAAAGGTACAAAGCTGCGTTCCTAAACACAAGATGTTTTTTTTTTTTTAAAAAAGGAAAATCCTCGTACAACCTGACACAAAGCAAGAATCCAACAAAAATCAAAGACTAATGTAAAGAAAGACCAAAGAACTTAAAACAAACCACGGCTGGAATTAAGGGAAGAATCTAAAGCAAAATAAAACTCCAGCCTCTTATTTTCGTGGCACGAAGTTTTTTCCTCACCCAAGTTACCTCTAGAAAAACCTATTGTAATATCTATATGGATGGGCAACATAAATAAACAAGCAAAAACTAAAACTTTTTTAAGGAAACCCATGTCGAAAAAACCATAAAGAACAATGTCGCCTTTAAATGCAAAGCTTTCTATCATCTCTAAAGCCAAAAAGATGTGTTCCCAAGCACAAGAAATATTTTTTTTTTATAAAGAAATGGAAAAAAATTTAACAACCTAACTCAAATCAAGCACCCATCCTAACCAAAACATTTGAAGAAAAAAGGTCGATCTCTCAGAAGACTTTTGGCAAACACGTAGCATGCAAGAGACACATGTAAAGAAAACCACGTAAACTTCCTTGCAAGACACATGCCACCCTGTGTGAAACAAAGACAACACCACCTCTATAAAGAATGGATAATAGAGGGCTGAAGCTAACCTAAAGACTATGCCCAAGAAACCTCATAACTATAGCAAAAAAGGCAGCCAAAGCCTCAATAAACACACATATAGCCTAATAATGCATCTAAAAATAGAAAGACAATCAACAAAGAGTAAAGGAAAAAACTGAGCGCAAATTTCCAGGAAGGGACAAACAAAAAAAACCAAAAAGAAAGTAGAGAAAAATGCAGACTAAAATTCACAACACCCATTTTCTTTCCATTGGAACACTTTAAATAGTTTATTAAATTTATAATGATCTGATTTCTACGCATGTTAAAAAATAAACTTAATGATCAATTCTCTGTAATTTCAGCAATACTAAAACTATCCAAACTAATAAACTATTAGTTATTTTAGTATGAATTAACAAGTCAATTTTAAATTTTTTGACTTCTTAGTTCCTTCATGAATTACTTGTAAAGCATGCTATATATCTCTAAGCGTTTTTGTATAATATAGTTCTATCAAATTCACTTTTACCCAATGTATAATATAAAATATTCATGGCTTTAACATTTATAAAAAGTAATTTTTTAATATTTTCCATATATTCACATATAGTTTTAGAAATCTCATTACCATTTTCAATTTTAATAGGTCTATGAGATCTATTTTGTATGGATAGCCACAAATTAAAATCAATAAATTGACAATGAATTATCATAAAACAATTTATTACCTGCTTTTTGGTGTTAGCAATGTGTTTGTAATATTATTTTTGAAGCTCAATCTCTAATTCTTGATAGCACAACCAATAATAAATGACGAACCATAATTTGTATGTTACTCTCTATAAGAATTTTGACTGAAAAAATATAAAAGAGAAGAGTTTTAAAAAAACTAGAAGTTTTTTTCATTATCAAAATCATGTCAGAATTGTCTCTTTTTATAGGTAATTCTGACATTTAATTTTAACATAATTTTTAAGATAAAAGGTTACAACTTTCTAGTTTAAAAGTACACGATTTTATTTCAAGAAGAGTTTTTAACAAACACAACTTTTCATTCACACCCTAACAATCCCCCCACATGATAAAAATTGTTTGATCTGAATAAAATACAAAGTAGGCAAAAAAATAGAGACTAGTAGCGAAAAGTCATTGCATCAAGCAAGATAGGTTTTAGCGTTGAACCTTCCATAATCAAAACTATTGGATTCACTTGGCTAACTAGCGAACATGATGTCTTGAGTTGTTTAACCTTTTGTGTGAAACCAGATAATAGAGATTACACAGTTTATTTTCTTACAATTTTGATTTTCACGGTTGTGTTTTTTTTAGCCTCAAATATGTCTTGATTTTAGAGAGCGTTAGTGAATTTGCATTTTCAATTTTCATAGAAGTGGCCTTGTTTTCACACTCACATAGGTGATTTTCATTAAGATTATCATTTAATACCTCACTTGAATTTATCAAGCTATAAAAGTCATTAAAAGCTTAGCTTATCCTATTTTTGCTGCAGATAACACTTTATATCATATGAATGGGTAAGAGGGATATTATTGAATTGACACATGATTTGGTTGCATCTTTGAACCTAAATTTGGGATCTCCAGTAAACTAGGTTGGGTCGCTATTGACACGACTAAAAGATTGATGTCTTCTTCCAAGTGCAGGAGTGTCGAAGTAATAAATAACTCGGCAAGACCGGGGTCAAACCACAGAGAGTTTAATTGTATAAATTATAAATAACAAGACAACAACAACAACAACAATAATAACAACAACAATAACAATAATAGTAATAGTAATAATAATAATAATAATAATACTCAGTACATGGCGTTGTTATACCTGAGAATGATATACAAGATCGGGTCACAGGTTTCTAGCCTATATACTGAGTTTAAGAAAAAGATCAAAGAGATAAATTATATAATATAAACAAAATGTAAATAATAATAATAATAATAATAATAGTAATAATATTAATAGTAATAATAATAATAATAATAATAATAATAATAATAGTAGTAGTAGTAGTAATAAAAGGAAGATGAGGAAGAAATTAATGAGAACTTTGAGATGGAAGATTAATGTAATGATTAAACAATGATAAAAACAAATGTCAAGGTTAGAGGATCCACCAATGGTATTTCAAACAAGTATGGTATAAACTCTTATTACTCAATTTGGAAACCACACATGGAGGAGGTTCCAATCGGATGATTTGTCATTAATAGCTCATGATAAATTATTAACATAATCATATTAATTATCTTATTTACATAACACCAAACTTTTAAATATTATCAGGAATTCATGATGTTAACTGATGTTAACAATAAATCAAGTTCCTTTCATAGCCCAGGTGTAGGTAATACCATACGGTTGGGCTATGATAGTGCCAAGCATTTGTTGTACCAAGTATTATGCAACACAAATCTAGATTAACCATTTAACAAGCAAGGTATTAAGAATTAGTAAGATAAAAAGATAAGACATGTTAATATTAAACATTAAGGTCTATTTTGAGTTTACACCATACTTGTTCTTACACCATTAGTGTAACCTTTTCACCTTGACATAATAAATTTAGCTAAACATAATAAATAAGAGAAACATAAATAAATAAAACAAGAACATAAATAAGATACAAGTTAACTAAGGAAATGAAAGGAAATGAAAAGCATAAACAAGATATTAATGAAAGCAAAACTTAAAAATTACAAAAAAAATATAAAGAGAGAAATAAAGAGCATGAACTTGATCTGAACAACCAAGCCAACCAAATGCATGGCAAATGCCTCCTTTTATAGGCCAAAATTCGGAATTATTGATTTGATGACTAATTGTTGAGTGGGTGGCCAACTTTTGACTTGGTGAAACTCCTTATCTTCTTGTCTGAATAAAACAAACATGCTAGCATCAGAACTGGGTCCATATGTTCTCATGAAAGTTGTAGGAAATTCTCTTAGCTTTCCAGAAAAAAAAAAGATGAGGTCATTTGGACTTCTAGAACTCAAGATATGGGCTGAACACTGAATAGTGTCTGGCTTGCACGACAGATTCGGACTTCTCTGTTGTTGCTATAATTTGGACTTGAAAACGGCCTTCTTAGATCTTGATGTCCAAATGAAAGTTGTAGGCCCATGTCTTACTGAATTTGTGTAAAAAAGATGAGGTCATTTGGACATCTAGAACTCAAGATATGACCCAATTACCGAACAGTGTTCCAGTTTCACCATCTCTTTATCTTCACAAATTTCAGTAGTTGAATTCATCAATCAATCCTTTGATTTATGTGATAGGCCTGCATTTAAGATGGACATTTACCATATATTAGGATATTTTATAGTATTAGACTTGTTATTATAAAACATGCTTTAGTTAAAGAGTTATTGATACTTTAAGTGCAAAATGATAATATAAAACCTTGATAAATATGTACTTTTAAGTACAAATCAGCTATCATGACAATTCATTGAACTGTGTCTTAATCTCATTCCCCTCGATGATTATTGACTTGCTTTATTGTTAAGCATTTTATTAGTGAATCCATGATATTATCATTTAACTTTATATGGTCAATAAAAATAATCTCATTTTAGATGAACTATCTTACAATATTGACAATTATGTCAATACTTATATATATATATATATATATATATATATATATATATATATATGCCCTTTCAATTGTAAATTTGAATATCCTCAATAAGGTTTTAGAAGCCTTCATAGATATGGATATGCATGTTTGTTTAAAGAATTTTTCAAGAGGCTATAGCTTCTCTGATAAAAAAGATAAATCTATTTGTGGATTTTGAATATTTAATATTGGATATCTAATTAGTATCGCTATACCCTTCAAGTATAGTTTTATATCTAATATAATACAATCCATATTTTTAACTTTTTTTGGTGGAGGAATGTAATTTTTTCTAAACACCCCCACACTTTAATGTATTTGTAGGATGATGATTGAACATTCAACAACTCATACGATATCTTGACCAATTTTCTTATAAGGTGTTTTATTCATAATATAATTTCTTAATATTGCTTTGTGTATTTTTTTCCTTTACAGTGACAATAGTCCTTACAATGATGTCTTTACTTTTTACAAACAAAACAAGTTTCAATTTAAGTTTGCAATTGTGTATTTATTTATTTGTTTTTCTATGAAACTCAATGTAATTTTCAATAGAAACTATAACAATACAAATAATTATAAATATTTTCTTTGACATAACATTTGTTGTAATCCATTTTTGGGTCCCCACAAAAAATAAAATAAATAGCCAAAAGGGTTTAGAAAAATAACAGGAGGCATGAAGCGCCTAGAAAATGGTCAGAAAAATTAGTCAAGGAGGTTAAAAATACAAAGATGAATTTTTGACAATATATTCTTGAATGATGAGAGCCATGGTGGATAAGAAATTTGTTTTTTGAGGAGAAAAGTCCAAATTTGGAGGTTTATGGACTTGATTGGATTTTTAATTGAATTTATAGAGGATTTGAGTGCAAGAAAAATTGATTTTTAAGTCAATTTGGGCTTTAATTGGAAGAAATTTAAGTTTTGGGGCCAAAATATATTTTTTAGGAATTTATTAGGTCAAATCAGGGGCTTAATTGCATAAATGTTGAAGTTTAATGGCCAATTAGGGGCTTAATTGTGAAAATCCGAAACCAGGGACCAATTTGGAAAAGGCGCGAAGATAGAGGGGGCTGTATTGAATTGATTCAGGGGCCTAATTGAAGAAATTAGAAGTTTATTGATTAATTGAGGGTCAAATTGCATAAATCAGAGACCAAGGACCAAAGTGAAAAACACGGCCAACAAGAGGGGCGGAGACGGAAATTGAAAGGGATGCAATTGAAATGTACAAAATATAATTGAGGGCTGATTTGAAAGTTAACGTGCTGGCGCCATTTAAATGAAATGGCGCGTTTTGTCCAAAACGACGCCGTTTCATGTAAAAAAAAAAAAAAAGAAAAAAAGGGAAAAGCTCGGAACGGTGTCGTTTTGAGACACTGTTCCTCTTTCTTCTTCCCCTGGACGTGCAGCAGGGGAAGAGAGAAAGATTTTTGTTTTTTTCTTTAAATGCTGCTGCCTCTCTCCTCCGCCAACGCCTGCCACGACCCGAAACCCCACGCCCTCTCATGATGAAAAGTCGGGGGAGCCGCGCCTTGCCAGTCGCACCCACTGGCCAACCGACCGGCGGTGCCCCGCTCCCCATGCAGCCATGATGAGGCCCCGCTCCCTTTGCCCCCTATAAATGGAGACTGAACGCCAGCACGCGAGGAGGAACCGAGAGGAGGGAGAATCAAAGAGAAAGAGGAAAAAAAAACGAGAAGAGAACTAACCGAAGGAAGGACCCGAAAGAAGGGAGGAGAGAGAGAGGAGACCGAAGAGAGAGAAAGCACAAACGAAATAGAGGGGAGAGCAGCAACGAACCGAAAACAAATAAACCGAAACCGAAAACCAAAAACAAACCGAAGCGGAGAAAGCCACTGAGAACGGAAGAAAAAAAAGAAAGGGGAAGAGGAAGAAACTTCTCGCCGCCTTTAGGAACGACAACAACACCGCCCGGAGCCGCCGCCCACGAGCCGCGCCACCGCAGCACCGCCTCCTCCACGCCAGGTAAATTTTCTTCTTCTCCTTCGTTTGCAGACGTTGCCTCCTGCATGCAGAGTCAGGCATGCAGGAGGCGGGGGGAAGAAAATTAATTCTTCCCCCCTTGCTGGGCTGTGGACGCTGGGCCAGCCCGATGCTGGCCCAGCCCCTGCATGTCTTGGCTGGTCCTGGCCCAGACTGAAGAAGAATTTTCGGTTGGGCCGAGTTCAGCCCAACCTTTCCTTGTTGGGCTAAGTCCGGCCCGTTTATTTGGGCCGGCCCAGCCCGATTTGTTTTTATATTATATATTATATGATATGTTATAATATATGGGTGTATATATGTATATATATATATATATAAAAATATAATAATTAAAAAATATATATTTTGAAAAATCTTAAAAAAATATTGTTGATTTTTCTGCATATTTTTGTCAAAGTGGTTCAATGTTGGTTCGTATTTTTATACTGTAAAGATACAAAACCAGTGTTAAGAATACCCGGTTTTCGTAAAAATATCAAAGATTTTCAGAATAAAAAATGTTTTTGCTTTCAAAAAAATTCTAAAAAGTCCATAAAAAATGTTGTTGATTTTTTGCATATTTTTATCAAAGTGGATTAATATTGGGTTGTATTTTTATACCGTAAGGATGCAAGCTCAGTATTAAAAATACCTGATTTTCATCAAAGCAAAAAAATAATATTTTCCAAAAAATTGTTTTTTGTTTTAAAATACGGCCTAGTCTCTCCCATATATATATATATATATATATATATATATATATTATAACATCATATTTTCACACAACAAAGAAAATTTTCAAAAACAATATATGTATTAGCATGCATTTGGGCTTTAATAACCAGTTTATTCAAGCCATGAGAACTAGGCCAATATTTCAAAAATTATAAAAAATTTCTTTTTGTTTTCTTTTAGTATTTGGGATTACGAATTTATACGTAAAACGTATTCCTAAATATTATTAATAAAGTTTTGGGTATAGACGTTAGAACGGTTAGGTTTTTACCCAATAAGATAAAGACCTTCTTACCGAGGAGGATTTTTCTTGAACCATAGACAGACCAACAACTAGGAAAACACGAAAATACCTTAGATTTTATCAGACAATCAAACAATGCAGCTTACCTTAGGTAAGGCGTATTTGGGGTGCTAATACCTTCCCTTTACGCAACCAGTCCCCGTACCCGATCTCTGAGACCAGTTAGGGTTCCTAGTGACCAAAATACTAGGTGGCGACTCCCATTCCATTTTTCACCGATCAAAGACAAGAATTTATTGTCTCCCCACATTTGCCACATAGAATTAGATTTATATTTTTAGATTTAAAAATGGAAACAACAAATACATAGATATTATTTTCGCCGCGACGCCGCACACGTGCGACAACATTATGCACTCTTCTAAAGTTATGATATAAAAAAAAATATGATTGATACTAACGTTGTTGTTAGGATTAAAACAACAATAGCATCTAAGAAGGATGGATTAAGTGTTGCATTAATTATATCAAAATAATGCAAATAAACACACTAAACACATATAACACAATAACCAACAATATAATTAAAGTACTTAAAGTAAAGTAAATAGATAAAGAAAGAGAGATTGCAAACTTAATTTCTAAGGTGGTTCGGTAAGCCTACATCCACGCCTCAAGTACTAATTGTATTTGAGTATTGTACTCTTTTACTAATATAAGTGAAAAACATAATGTCCTTGATGAATCCACACTAAAAAATTACACCACTTGAAGATTTTTTTTTTTAAGATTTGTTTTCTTGGTAACAATACATCACCAATGCTAGGAATTTATCTAAACTCACAAGTGTTTACAATTATAATTCATTTACAACAAGATTCACTCTCTTAGAGAGCAGATTGTATAATTGAAAACTATAATTTCACTTTACATGTATTATTTCACTGGTAATTATTATCCAGATATGCAACCTTTTTTTCTGATCTTCTGTTTTTTTTTTTTTTTTTTTTTTCCTATCAACGCAACAACAAAGGAAAATACCATGCAACATAAAATTTATTTCCCAGTAGAATCAAGACAATAAGTACACAAATAACAGAAGATATATACACTTTACTTTTTCTATTAAAATTAAACTGTTTTTTAAATCTATTTCAACATATAATCAATTATTGTTCCTTTTTACTATAATGATCAAGTTTCCACATAATATAAAACATGTATATAAATCAATAATCAAAATAAAAATTAAATTGAGACAATGATTAATTTTCTATAAAAATTTGGATAAAAAAAATATAATAGAAAAGAGTTTACAAAAACAAAAACAATGTCTCAGTTAGAATAAATTTTTCATTGATGAGTAGGCCCGCCACAGACCAAGAGTGTTGGTGGGAGAAACCACTGGTGGTGGCTTTGAAACACTCAGAGGGGATAAAACACACTGTTTTATTACACAAAACCGAATCTTACAAATACAACACAAAAGCTTAACAATTACACGCCCTCTCTCTCTCTATTCTCTTACTTGTGTTCCTCTCAATTCTCTCCACACAAATAAACACAAGCTGGGCATTCTATTTATACACAAAATCAGAATACGAAAATCTACTATTCCAGGTGTGAAGGCGGCTGTTGACCGGCGGTGTGAAGGCGGCTGGCGGCTGCGGCTGGTGGCTGGCGGCTGGTCGGTGGTCGGTGGCTGGTGGCTGGTTGCCTTCCTTGACTGGAACCTTCTGGATTGAGTTTAATTATTCAACAAATCTCCCCTTTAAACTCAATTGAGGGATGTCATGCCAAGCATGAACTTTAATCGGATGAATGTTTCTCCCTTCAATGGCTTTGTGAAGATGTCAGCAACTTGATCATTTGTGTTGCAAGATATCAGTTGGACTTCTTCATTCTTCACATGTTCCCGGATAAAGTGATGACGTGTATCAATGTGTTTGCTCCTCTCATGATACACTGGATTCTTTGCCAATGCGATTGCTGATCGATTGTCAATGTAAATCTCCGTAGGATTTTCTTGAGGAAATCCCAAAAACTTCAGCATATTCCTTAACCATATTGAATGGCATACGGCTGAGTTGGCAGCAACATACTCAGCTTCACAGCTTGATAATGTTACAATCGATTGCTTCTTGGATGACCATGTGAAAGATGTGTCTCCCATGAAAAAGACAAACCCTGTTGTGCTTTTCCTTTCATCCAGATCTCTACCCCAATCACTATCCGAGTAGCCTACAAGATTAAAGTCTTTACTTGAGGTATAAAACATACCTTCATTCATTGTGCCTTTGATGTAGCGAAGAATTCTCTTGGCTGCATTCAATGAGACTGGTCTGGTGTCTCCATGTATCTGCTGACGAGTCCGACTCCGTAGAGTATATCCGGTCTGGTACATGTCAAGTACCTTAAGCTTCCTACTAAGCTTTTGAAGTAAGTTGGATCAACATTTCCAACCTTACTCTTCCTCAATTCCACTCCATTCTCAACTGGAGTTGATACCGGATTGCAGCTTTCCATCTTGAACCTTTCAAGAATATCTTTGGCGTAACCGCTTTGGGATACAAAAATCCCTTCTTCCTTCTGCGTTACTTCTAAGCCAAGAAAATGTGACATTAGACCAATGTCAGTCATTTCAAACTCCTGTACCATGCTTCGTTTGAAGTCTTCAAACATGGTAGGGTCGTTGCCAGTGAATATCAAGTCATCAACATATAGGCACGCAAATAAGATGCTGCCATCTACTCCTTTCTTCACATATATGGCGTGTTCATATGGACATTTCTCAAATCCATTATCTTGAAAATACCTGTCAATTCTGGTATTCCAAGCACGCGGAGCTTGCTTCAAACCATAGAGAGCCTTCTTCAACTTGTATACTTTGCCTTCATTTTCAGCATCAATGTATCCAAGTGGTTGTTCAACATAGATCTCTTCTTCTAGGAAGCCATTCAGAAATGCTGACTTCACATCGAGTTGATAGATCTTCCATCTATGTTGTGCAGCTAGTGAGATCATCAGTCTGATTATTTCTAGCCGGGCTACTGGAGCAAATACTTCTCCATAGTCAATGCCTTCTCTCTGTTTGTAGCCTTTAGCCACTAATCTGGCTTTGTATCTTTGCACTTCTCCTTTGGCGTTCTTCTTTGTCTTGTAGACCCATTTGACACCTATTGCTTTCTTGTTTTCTGGTAGATAAGTCAGCTTCCAGGTATCATTCTTCTCAATGGCATGTATTTCTTCATCCATTGCTTCTATCCACTTCTCGTCTGTGATAGCTTCATCGAAGCTTAGTGGGTCACTATCTGCAAAGAAACAAAACAGAGTTGTATCTTCCATAACCTGAGTGGTATCGTACAACTCTTCAAGATTCCGCATCCTTCTTGGTCTTTCTGATGAGGATGCTGGTGGTGTTGATGATGATGCTCCTGGTGTGTTCCTCCTGTTGAATACATGGAAACTGTGTGCCGGACTTTGTGGTTCAGCTGCTGGCACAATCGGTTCTTCGACAAGTACTGTTGGTACTTCTTCACCTTCAAGGATCAAATCAGTGGTGATCCATTTGACTGCTTCTTGATCACCATTCCATGCCCAAGATTTATCTTCTTCAAAGATAACATCTCTACTCGTAATCACCTTCTTCGTGATGGGATTATACAGCCTGTATCCCATCCTTCTTTCACCATATCTGACAAAGATGCATTTCTCGCTCTTATCATCGAGCTTTCTCCTTCTTGCATCTGGGATCTTTGCATATGCCACACAACCAAAGACTCGTAGATGAGTAACACTTGGTTTGTGACCACTCCATGCTTCTTCTGGAATGACTCCTTGCAAACTTCTGGTTGGGCAGCGATTCAACAGATACACTGCACATGATACAGCTTCAGCCCAGTATTGCTTGGGCAATTTCTTTGCTTTGAGCAAACTTCTGGCCATGTCAAGAATCGTGCGATTCTTCCTTTCTGCTACACCATTCAGCTGTGGTGTATAAGCTGGCGTTGTTTGATGTCTGATGCCTTGTTGTGTACAATAGGCTTCAAAGTCATTGGCTGTATATTCTCCTCCTTGATCAGATCTTACTGTTCTGATCGTATAACCAGTTTGCTTCTCCACAATTGCTTTAAAATCTTTAAAACAATTGAATACTTCTGACTTCCTCTTCAGAAAGTATATCCACGTCTTTCTACTAAAATCATCAGTAAAAGTGAGGAAGTACCTATTTTGTCCAGTCGACATAGGCGTTATCGGGCCACACACATCTGTGTGTACTAACTCCAGTGGCCTCTTTGCTCTCCAGTTGACTTCTTTAGCAAAACTGGATCTGTGATGTTTGCTGAGGACACAACTCTCACAGACTTCATCTGGATGATCAATGTGAGGCAAACCTTTGACCATCTTCTTGCTTGCTAGCATCTTCAAACTCATGAAATTCAGATGTCCAAGCCTCAGGTGCCAAAGCCATTCTTCACTGTTGGTGATGGCACTCAAACACCTTGCTCCATCATACTGGATGTTCAAAGGAAACATCCTATTCTTGGACATTTTCACGTAGGCCATTAATCTCCAATTGTTGTCTCTAATTGCTAGATGACAATTCTCCGAGTAAAAAGTATAGCCTCTCTCCAAAAGTTGACCTAAGCTGATTAGGTTCTGTTTTATGGCTGGGACATAATAGACATCGGCGATGTAGCTGGAATCGCCATTCTTCATCTTGACTGGGATGTTGCCTTTACCTTTGAATGGAACCTTTGTGGTATCTCCAAAAGTAACTAGACCTTGCTTGGTCTCATCTAGATTACTAAATAACTCTCGATAGCCGCACATGTGATTGCTGGCTCCAGTATCTAGATACCATATGTCCTCCTTTTTCTTATCAAGTCCTTGTTGGACAAGAAATGCAGTTTCTTCTCTGTCATCCTTCTCTACATAGTTGGCTTGCTCACGTATCTCCAACGGAGCTTTTCTTCTGCATTCAGTGCTATAGTGCCCAAATTGATTGCAGCTATAACATTTGATATTCCTCTTGTCACGGTTATTGTAACCGCCTCCTCTTCCTCTGGGAGTGAATGCATGTTGGCCTCGACCTCCTCTGGTGGTGTTTCTGCCACCTCTTCCTCTAAAACTTGTATTCCAAGAACCTCTTCCTTGGAATTGCTGGAATCCTCCTCTGGATTGTTGACTTCCTCCTTGAGTGGTGTAGCCACTTGATGAAGTCTCCCCTTGCTCATATCTGTCCTTGAGGGACAACTTTGCTTGTAAGGCATGCTCGATGGCCTTATCTCCATTTCGCTTTACTATCTTCTGCTCATGAGCTTGCAAAGAACTCATAAGCTCATCTACTGTCAACTTGTCCACTTCCTTGGACTCTTCAATGGCGACAACAACATGATCAAATTTTGAATCTAGGGATCTCAAAATTTTCTCCGTAATTCGAGAATCGATGAGGGCTTCTCCATTCCTTCTCATCTGGTTGACTATCACCATAATCCTTGTGTGATAATCAGAAATAGACTCCGAGGACTTCATTTGTAATAACTCAAAGTCACCTCGCAAAGATTGAAGACGAATCTTCTTGATTCTGTCAGCACCTTTGTATTTCTGTTGGAGAGCCTCCCATATATCATGTGATGTTTCAGCGGAAGCTATGATCTCGAATGTATCTTCATCAAGACCTTGGTAGATGATGGTCTTGGCTTTGTTGTCCTTCTTTCTGTTGACTTTCAAGGCTTGCTTCTGAGCCTCTTGTAAAGCATCTTCTCTTTCTTTGGACTCTGGTTCATCATAACCAGTTTGTACAATATCCAAACACTCTTGTGACCCAAGAAATGCCTTCAATCTGATGCACCAACTATCATAGTTGTCTTTGGTCAGCTTTGGAATGAGTGTATGTGTACCTTCTGTAGTCATTTTGTACTTGGAATGACTATATCACCTCTTTGGAAGCCGAATTTGGACAAACGGACACTGTAGATCGATCCGGAATGGTCCAAATAGTAGGGAACCGGTCTGACTTTTTTGAAATCGGGTCCGAAAATGGGTGAACCGGTCAAAAAATCAATTCTGTACGGCGGGCGGTTCGCTGGGTTGAACCGGGAATATTCTGTGGAATATTCGGGGGAATATTCTCTCTCTCGGCTCGGCTAGAACACGGCTCGGCTCGGCGCGGAGTACGGACCGGCTGGAGGCTCGGCTGGACTCGGCTTGTGGCTCGGCTAGGGATCGGCGTAAGCGGCTCGGCGCGGCTCCAATATGGCGCGCGTGCACGTCAGTCGTCTTCAACCTCTGGCGCGCGTGGCTGCGCGTGGTCTTCTGGGCAGAATCTTCAGGAGGCGCGTGTGATCTACCTCCTCCTCCGATCAGGCTGATTATTGCGGCAGTGAGTTCGTCTTGATGAGATATACACTGTGGAATGATCAAAACTTGTTTTTGACAATTTTGAAAATTCGGATATACCCCAAAACTCTTCTGTTTTCCGACGAACGGGGCTCTGATACCAATTGTTGGTGGGAGAAACCACTGGTGGTGGCTTTGAAACACTCAGAGGGGATAAAACACACTGTTTTATTACACAAAACCGAATCTTACAAATACAACACAAAAGCTTAACAATTACACGCCCTCTCTCTCTCTATTCTCTTACTTGTGTTCCTCTCAATTCTCTCCACACAAATAAACACAAGCTGGGCATTCTATTTATACACAAAATCAGAATACGAAAATCTACTGTTCCAGGTGTGAAGACGGCTGTTGACCGGCGGTGTGAAGGCGGCTGGCGGCTGCGGCTGGTGGCTGGCGGCTGGTCGGTGGTCGGTGGCTGGTGGCTGGTTGCCTTCCTTGACTGGAACCTTCTGGATTGAGTTTAATTATTCAACAAAGAGGACAGCTTCAATGAAGCCATCCCAGCCGATGCAGGTGATTACCCGTCGGCTGACATCTCCTCGCGCGCCTAGCACCCCGCCTCAATCTGAACATGCACCAGACAAAGTCGATGGAAAGACACCAGGGAGCCTCAGCAGCCGAGAAGAAAGCGCGGGAACACCCACCGCGGGAGAAGAAAGGCGAAAAACAGAGAGGGAGCGCGGTGAAGACTGTGAAGCCACAGGATTCACACACAGTGCACCGTGTTTTCATGAACACTCTTATATATATATATATATATATATATATATATATATAATCCTTTTAGTTTTAGTTTTAGTTTGTTAGTTATGAACAGTGAAGCAGCACCAGAATACAATTCTTTTAGTTTGTTAGCGAATCTGGAAAGAATAAAATATTGCTACCTGCATATCACTAATTTGAGTTTTAAAATTTTTTAGATATTTATATAAATATTTATACGATTGTGAATTCTAGGATTTGAAAAATTATTAGTTACCTGTATATGTAAGTTAACTATAATATTCATATTAAAAAAAAAAAAGTCATCTGTCAAGCTCTGTTCACTTTGGTCCGACATTCTTCACCTCTCTCCACCTGAGCTCTCTTTCCTTCCTCCGCTCTAGGAAACCGCCGCCACCTCAACCAATAAGGCTTCAAATCTCCACCAGGTGCTTCCTTTTCTATCATGTTTTTTATTTTTAAAATTTACGTCTGCGTTTTCATTTATTTAACTGAAATTCTTATCCAGAGAGATAAATTCGATTTTAATAAGTAAATTAAAAAGATATATAATCGGATCGATGAAATCGCTGCTCGTGAACGCAACTCGAAGAAAGGCGCAATCAGCCGATTCTACTGTGGGTGGAGCATTTAGTATGGTCAGGGTTATTGCGTTGTCTGTTCAAAGAAAGATGTGCCTGTAAATTTGTGAAGTTGATTCTTATCAGTCTGCTCTTTAGAGTTGACGATAACTTGAAATATTCATTGTTAATGCTCGTTGTTTTCTTTGTCTTTTTCCTAGACTAAAACATCCTAGACAATCTCTTCGGGATGGATTACTGTTTCTGGCCTCTTCATCTTCTATTTGTGCTGTGGTATTTAGTCTGCTGATATTCATTGGGGATTGAAAGGCCTCGTTTTATGACTTTGTTTTGCCTTCTTCTTATATCTTTATTCTTTTGGGGATGTGGTATTTTCCTCTTTCTATTTACACTATTTGCTCCCTACAATATTTATTCTTTCAGAGAAGTAAATATATGCATAAATAACAAGAACAGGAGGGGAAGGGGAGTGGGGTTTGACAGTAAGTATTTGCTTAGAAGGGAATGCTTCTTTGGTTTAGAAGCACCATGAAGATTCTTTGCTTTGAATGGCCGAATGCCCAGGATCCTAGCACCTTGACCTGAATGGTTTTGTATATTTGTTATGCATCCATATTTGGCTGAATTCTTTAATAAAGTACATGATATTAGACGGAAGTTCTTTTTAAATCTATTCAAGTCTGAATAAAACTGATATTCCATTTTTCATGTTCTTGATGTGCTTTTGCTCTTCTTGCCGTTCCTGACTTTCTTTTTAGGGTCTTTTCTAACATGCAATATGATTTTTTTTCCTTTTGGTTGGCCCACTGTCCCAGGCGGAGAACCTGTCATGGACACGGGTGATTGGAGAATTCAATTGCGGCCTGACTCACGGAAAAGAATAGTCGACAAAATGTATATGCAAGTGCTGCAAAATAGAAAATTTTTTTTATTTATATGAAAGAAAAGGAGAATGACAAAGGGTTAATTAAAATCAGCAGGATTGCCATGAGGCAAGATCAAGTATCACACCCCTCTTTTTTTTTTGTTTTCATCTTTTCATGTGTTTCTCACGAGAAGCAAACTTGAGGGAACATAAAGTGCTGGGAAGTAATTTTTTGTTGGAATTTCTTGTGTAATCTCTTCTTTTGATGATGACCTCTTGGATGGCTGCAATGAAGCTTGTTCCGATTTTAATTTCAAGGTTAATCTATTGCTATGAGCATACATGTTTCAATTAAAAACTCGAGTTGCAACTGAACTTAAATGAATGGTGTTGGATTTGGACCTTCTATGCTTCTACAGGGTTGAAATGATAGTGATCTTAAAGTTGAAAAGCAGCAGACAAAAATCAATTAGCCACAATGGTGCATGGTTTCCTAGTTTCTCAGCATAAAGTTGAATGTTTTGTTGACCTCTCTACATCCAAAATCATATAGACAGCTACTGTTGGCACTTGCATTGGTCAATGAATACTGTAGAGTATATATTGCAGTGTGAGACAAGGTTAACTCGTTGCATTTTCATATTGAAAGGATTTCTCTTCTTTTCTTTGTCAATTACAGCACATGCGTAGAAGTTACTCAGAGCAAATGCTATTGTAATGTTTTCACAGACTCCCCTGCTTTGCAACTAAGTCACTAATATATGAAGCTCGTAGCTAGAATTTTTAGACAGAAGGGTGGCCAAGTAAACTCCTATAATCTGTACCTCGGGAATAATACAGGGAAAGGATGTCTATGTATTTTGATGTCTTATAATACTTGACCAACTCTTGCTTATCTCATAATTTGTTTTTACTTTTTGCTAAAGATTCCACACATTTCTGATATTGGTGTGGTTTATGAATTCAGGGTTCTTGCTCGCTGCTGCTAACTTCACTATTCTTGCCTGGTCATTAAAAATGAAACGTAATGATTTGCATGTGCAGAATGGAGACAATAAAGAGGCATCTTTTGTTTTCTGGTCAGGAGGGATTACAAGAACTCAAGAAATTTGCCATACGTTTTGAGGATAAGATTTATACTACCGCCACCAATCAGGTATATGCCTAATGCAAGGTTCAATAATTATGATATTCTCTTGACATGAATATATACGTGCATTTATGCATGTACAAATGTGGGTGTAGTGTGCGTACACCTCCTCACCGTTCACTCTGTATGCAAGGCTGATTCGGAGTTCGCATCTTTTTGTTAATTCTCTTGACAAGTGTTTTATTTAGAGTGACCAAGCTCAAGTACAAGGGCAGTGTGCAAAAAGAAAATAGCAAATCAGTACATAAATAATTAAATAAAAAGAGAGGAAACAGAAGTTTATCCTCACAAAAGATGAAATGATAGAGCATATATCCATTTTCCTCCTCTTGTAACATGGATTGCTCTGAGATCTAATGTTTTGTTATTAATATCTGATTTCAGTATGATTATCTATGTAAAATATCTCTGGAGATGCTTTCAATGGAGATCAGGTCTCAAAATGCCATGCCCACTGCCCCATGGATCCAGCAGGTTATAATGCAGCGGAGCATTGAATTTCTAAACATCTTACCTTTTGTTTTTCTTCTCGCATTGTTATCAAACTCTTTTAAATTCTAACATTTTGTTGTCTGCATTGAAATTTTTGTAGCATCCCTAGATTCTACATGCAAAAGGCGCTGATTGGCAAGAGGAGATCTATCAGAAGGTAATTTCTTTGATTTACTGTTCATTAGATGGAGTTCATGTATGCCATAGTCTTGCAAGTTTTCAATGGAAAAAGGTCTCAAGAAAATAAGTGGGGATTATTCCATTGAATCATGACCATATCCAGTATTGTTGAATTTTATAGAAAATGAGGTTGAAATTTTGAATGTCTCAAGTCACAGCGGCATGTTTGACAAGGACAATTTTTTTTTTTGTGCTTAGGAGACCAATATTTGCTGAGCAATTCTATAATGAAAAGTTGGTGACTGATGTTTTAAAAACTGGAGTTGAGGAATGGCTGAGTGCATGGAGATCATGTTAAAAGTGAAGCTGTAGAGAAGGCAATCACTCAAATTATGATGGGTGAAGAAGCAGAGGAAATGAGTAGCAGAGCAAAGAAACGGCCAGGAAGGCTGTTGAAGAAGGTGGATCTTCTTGCTCCGATTTCAATGCTTTGATTGAATAACTGAGGTGGGGTCGCCCTTGAAACAAAGGCCTAGAATATTTTGTTTATACTTTAGTAGTGGTTTTGGCAATTTATTTTCAGACAAGTCTTGAGAGTTGAAAGAGTAATCACACTCGAGTAAATGACCAATCCAAATCAGTTTCCTTCCTAATGATTCAGGAATGAGAAGTCCAGCTTATATATTTAGCCCAAATAACTAATCAAATAGAAAGGCTGAGCTTAGAGACAGTACACTACAAATTACCAATAGCTAGACAAACAATCATCACAAACAAGGAACGACCATCTCCCCAGTAACAAATTCACCTTCTGAAGTTGGAGAACTTGCGAAAACTAGCCACCACAAAATAGTAGCAAGTATCTATGCAGTCTTCGATGAAGTACAACCACCTGCATCGCCAATATGGATTGATGTAGAGAACTGCTGCAATCGTCATCACCACAACTGTGTAACATACACCAAAACTGATGTAGAAAAACTCCATGTCTATGAAACCATCATCTCCTTGTTCATCATCAGGCACTTGTTGTGATGGCACTGATTCCTCGCTACAATTGTTTCGCAATGGAGGTCCACACAAGAAAGGATTTCCTTCGTAACAGCTTTCATCGAAGGTCCCAAACTGAAATTTTCTCTCGGGTGTCTTGCCTGACAAGTTATTGTGCGCCACACTAAAAACTTCAAGTGTGGTAATTTCAGTAAGTTGTGGAGGGATGGCACCATTCAAGTTGTTGTAAGAAAGATCCAACTCTCATATGCTTTAGGTTTGAGAATGTTGCAGGGATAGATCCAGTGAGATTGTTGTGTGATAAGTTTAATGACAGTATCTCACTTAAGTTTCCAAATTCTGGTGGGATTGCTCCTACAAAGCTGTTATTCGAGAGATCAATACCATACATATAGATAAGAACTGTCCCCTTGTAACCATAATACATATTTTTAGTTGTAAATTCTATCACTTCTTCAAAAGTCAGGCATAGAAAACTTTCCAAGCTATCATACTATCCACTAGTGGTGGACCCATTGTTTTCATAATATGCATCTGCTATGGACCTTAATACAAAAGAATTTCTGAGATCTAACGAACGCTTTCTGGAAACTTTCCTTGAAAGTAAGATTGCCCAAACAGGAGGGTAGTGGACCTGAAAGCTGGTTTTTGTGAAACATCCAAAAATGCTTAATTCTTCTAACAAAGCATAACTCAACAGGGAGCTCACCATCAAAGTGATTAGCCCTTAGAAGAAGAAAAACTCAATGATGAACGATTGCCAATCCAATTTGGAATGGAGCCGGTGAAGCTGTTATCTCGAAGATCCATCGTAACCAGGAAAGAGCTGTTATAAAAATCCATATGTTAATGGACCGTTCAATCTATTTTCGGATAGATGCACATGGATTAGAGACGATGGACTGAAACAAGATGGTATATATCCAGACAAGTTGTTCTTAGAAAGGTCCAAATATTCAAGCTTGTCAAGCTTGCAAAAGTCTCCTGGGATCGGACCCTTAAAATGGTTTTTGGACAAATCAAGTATTTCGAGGCTTGTAGAATTGCCGAACCATCTTGGAAGCATGCCTGAAAATTGATATTACTCAAATCCAATACACTACACTCTTTCCGCCCATGTAATGGAAAATCTGATATCTGACCCCAAAAGTTGTTCCCACTTAGATTAAGATACCATATTGTTGTTAGTTGTTCTAGTTTTATTGTAGACAATTGATTGTTGGATAAATCTAAATTTAAAAGGCTAATATTTCCTAAACAAGAAGGAATACAAACCTGTGAATCCATTCTTAGCCATCCTTAAATTCCTCAGATTTGGAAAGATCAAACAAATATCTTTTGGAATTTGACCGTTCAAGTTGTTGTTGGATATATCTAAATTGGCCATATTCGGATATGGGTGATCTTGCAACTGCAAAGTACCAACAAAGGAGTTGTCACTCAGATATAGTTGCTCCAATCGTGTATTGTTCTTAAGCAACCATGATGGAAACATTCCGGTGATGTTGTGGGAGAGATCAAGGACTCTTAAGCTGTATTGGTAATAGAGGAAGTCGGGAATTTCTACATGGAATGCTTCCGTTGTTTTTTGACAAGCTTAGAAAAGACTAGTTGGAACTTTGGAATCAAATGATCAAAGGCAGCAGGTTCTGTTACTAGTCTGTTGTTCTCATTGGAGAAGAACTTTGAGGCTTGAGTGGTTCATAAAAGGCTTCATTGAAATGGGAACTTCAAAGAGGTTATTTGATAGTGAAAGGAATTCAAGGGATAGGATGTTGGTAAGAGGACTGGAGGCAATATTTCCAATAAAATGGTTTTCAGAAATATCTAATAGTTGTAGATATGACAAGTTACCCAAACAATCTGGGAGAGAACCTCCTAAATTATTTCTAGCGAGATCTAACTGCTTTAGATTCTTCAATTTCACACCAACCTGTACAATTTATCTCGAAAACAGTCAAAATAGTGTTGAAAGAATCTTCTATTTCAACTAAAAAATTCCAAGTAGTCCAAAACACTTAGGATGGAGAGTTGTTAATTTACCTTGAGCGGGTAGGGTGCCATGAAGGTCACATTCAGCAATAGACAAAATTTTAAGAGCAGACAATGCTCCAATGTTCTGGAGAAAGTTTATTGGAGAGAAGTATTATCTAGATGCAATTCTTCAAGGGTGCTAGAATTGAAGAAAGTCCCTGTTAAAAAGAAAAGAAAGAAGAAGAGATATGATGAAAATAGTGGTGGTACAGAATAACCATTCCATTCAATATTATTAATTAAGACTTAAATTAGTATCCTTGAGAGAACTGATATTGAATAGGGAGATGATTTTTGGATAGAAACAACAAATTGCCAGAAAAATCTAAAGATTTCAAAAAAGGTATTGTAAATAACAGAACTTTACCATTGACAGTCATCGATCCTGTCCACTCATTATATGATAGCTTTAAAGACTTGAGAGAAGAAAGTCCACGCAGATGTGAGAAAATGTTGTTGTTGAATGTAATTATAGCTCAGGTCAAAGGTTCTCGAGTTTCCCCAGATGTGATGATATGATCTCAAAACCTGCAAGAGAGTTGTTTCTAAGAGTAAGTCATAATGAGCTCATGATATGCATGATATATAGAAACTAAAGATAATTAGAATTGATGAGATGTTGTTGTTCAATTGATATATGATTCTTCAAATTATACATAAAAGAAACAATTTTTTTAATCGTTCTAATTTTGATCTTATCGGAGAAAAAAAAACAATTTATGGATATAAAAGTCGATAAAGATGGAAGCTAAGTTATGATATACTTACAAAACAAGATAAAGAAAACTTATAATTAAGATCTCATCGGTAATTAAAACAAGAATAACAATCCTAGCAATAATTAAGTTTTTTCTAATAAAGAAACTGGTAGTCTCTCGTTGGCTGTCTAGTGATTTGTATTGGATAGTTTTTTTTTTGAATTGATGTTAAGATCTCAAGTTTTAATAATTACAATTTTCTTAATTATAATATTTTAGGAGAGAGCTTCTTATTATGTTATTCAAAACCCATTCAAACTCAAATGCATTTAAAAAAAAAAACTTAGAGTTGTGCTTGACTAGGTATCTCAAGACAGGAAAAAACATATATAAAAATATATTTATTTAAAAAGATAAATATAAATATATATTTATAGAGAATAAAATATATGCCTCTTGGACCTCATTCCAAGTGCCTCTTTTTTTGATTATAAAGTCGTCCTCATTTTTGTTGATAAAGAAACAATATAATTAAGAGAATGTCATGTGAAGCATTTAGGTAGAAACTGTGTATTATACCTGATCCTGTCAACTTATTGTACGATAGATCCAAAGACTTGAGGGATGAAAGCCCACTCAGAATTGATAAGATGCTGCTGTTTCAATTGAATTGAAACTCAGGTCAAGGTTCTCTAACTTTCCCAGCCTCATTGGTTGGAGTTGTAAACCTACAAGATATATAATTCTCAAATTATACATAAAAAATATACAGTGCATAAATTAAGGAAGAAGATAGTGCAAGGAGTTGTTTCTAAGAGTAAGTCATAATTATGCATAATATACGATATGCATAATATATAGAAACTAAATATAATTAGAATTGATGAGATGTTGTTGTTCAATTGATGTTTTCTTGATAAAGAGAATGTAACTTACTATGATAGATCCTATCAACTTATTACGTGATAGATCCAAAGACTTGAGGGATTGAAAGCCCACTCAGAATTGATAAGATGCTGCTGTCAATTGATTGTCACTCAGGTCAAGGTTCTCTAACTTTCCCAGCCTCATCGGTTGGAGTTGAAAACCTACAAGATATATAATTCTCAAATTATACATAAATATTTAGTTGTAGAATTAAATATGTGGGGTTTTATGTTGTTCTCTTTATTGATAAAACAGTCGAGAGTTTTCTAATAAAGAAATCGGCAGTCTCTCATTGGCTGTCTAGAGATTTGTATTAGAGAGTTTTTTTTGATAGTTTTTTATAAATAGAATATAAAGTCCTCATTTTTGTTGATAAAGAAACAATATAATTAAGAGAATGTCACGTGAAGCATTTTGGTAGAAACTGTGTATTATACCTGATCCTGTCAACTCATTAGTCGATAGATCCAAAGACTTGAGGGATGAAAATCCAGTTAGAGATGGAAAAATGCTATCGTTGTATTGATTCACACTTAGATGAAGGTTCTCCAGCTTTTTCAACCTTGATGACAAGACTTTGAGACCTGCATGATGTTCCTCAAGAGCATATTGGAAGGAAATAATTTAAATGCGTAGAAAAAAAAATGATATGAGAAGGAGAAAAAGAAAATGTTTCGAAGCTAAATAAATAACTAAAAGGTTACCATAGAAGCTACCTGATCCACCTGTCAACTCATTAAATGATAGATCCAAAGATTCGAGAGTGGAAAAGGTTACCATTGAAACATGACAAAATGCTTTTATCATTAAATTGATTGATACTCAGGTCAAGATTGCTCAGTTTTGATGATAGGACTTGGAAGCCTGGATCGAAGGTGAATCATCAAAGCAAGAATTTGACATTAAACACCAACCCAACCTTCATTTTATTATTGATTATAATTAAGTGCAGAAACATTGAACTAACCTTCATTCTCCATGCAACCAACCAATCCAGCCTGTGTCAAAGAAAGACTTTGCAATTCTTTAAAAGGCTGAAACAAAGATGCGTTGAGAACCCAATCGCTGAAATCACTAAAAGAGAAAGTTGGATACCCTTCTCCACGAAGAGAGAGTTGGATCACTCGCCTTGTAGTGTTATCACACTCGATCTCACGCCCACTCACAACAATTACTACCGTCCACCAATCTCTAAAGTAATATGCGATATGGGTCGATCAAAGATTGGATCTCCAAGGAGACCAATCCTCTCTTCCTCCGAACATCCATAACAAACGACCATGCCATTCGTCAACCAGAGTCAACAATGCTAGCAACATGATCCAAGCCCCAATTCTTTTCATCATCATCTTAGATAATTCTATGAACTACTACGTAGAATATTGTTGTTTGTGTGATGTGCCTTTGGGCAACCATAGAGGTCCTATTTTATACTACACTTTGGCCATTTCCATGACTTATCTGCATATTCTATGTTGTGCAGATGTTTTCTTTATTTCATTTATTTTTGGAATATTTTTTTTGGATTTTCAATATTATTTTATGTTTTTAGCACATAGTCTATTTCGCCAGGTTGGGAAAAAATATTCAAATGAGTTATGTGCCTTATTGACTGGGAGTCAATTATTGTCGTAGTGCTGGGGTGAATGGAAAGAAAATAAAATACTTTTCAAAAGTTTTTTTTATATTACACTCTGGTGTGAAATTTGAATAGAAGACTACAACAAGGGTGTGCAAATGAGTTTACTTCTAAAAAAAGAATATATACAATATTATTTATTATCTAATGGAAAGGACGAAACTCCGCATAATATATATAATATATATATACAGAGAAATTGTCGATAATAGCAATCATTTTCTTATCTCTTGTAATCATTCATATCTTCCACAAATCTTAAGTAATTGATGAGAAAGTGTATATATTATTTCTTTAAATAAATTTTGAATTGTGTTATTGTTTTTTTCTAGGTGCTATTTTGGCAAAAGAAAAAAAAAACTCCAAAGAAAATAATAAGATTAACGTTTAAGTTGTCTATTGTTCTTGGATTTGTAGGTATAACAACCGAAGATAGCAATAAAAAAAGCGATGGTGACATGGTAGAGCTTTGAGTTATTGCTGTGCTCTAATGATGAAGATCTAGGGAAACGATCTCCCTTCTGCTGTCTGGAGCTGGATTCCTCTCCCTGTAAGAACAAGCAACATCTTATCTGGGTTGTTGTTAGCGGCCACTTCATCGACACCTTAGTGGGTGGATTTTAAGCATAAAAGGGATTTTTTTTATAAAAAAAAAAAAAAAAGAAAAGAAAGAAAGAGGGGGGCATCATCACGTGAAAAGCGAGGAGGCTTGCCACCCATTATACAGTGTGGATATACCACTTTCTCTTGTATTATATCTTCCACAAATCTAAAGTAATTGATTAGAAAGTGGATATATCACTTTCTCTTCTTTATAGCACTACTGGCGAAGATGAGTTAAAGCATTAAAAGGTTGTGAACGCGGATGCTAGACTTGCTATGTGCCCTTTTGATTTTTAAACACAACCATGCAGTAATTTCCTGGTGATTTCCTTGTGCATATTGGTGCTCTTCCAGAATCTTTTTCCAAACAACTCTCATATTGTTTGATGAATTATTTTATTTATTCCCGTTCAAATGTTTTCATACATGAATACTGTAGAGTATATATTGCAGTGTGAGATAAGGTTAACTCATTGCATTTTCATAAATTGAAAGGATTTCTCCTTTCTTTGTCAATTACAGCACATGCATAGAAGCGTTCTTGCT